>NW_025335941.1:3027081-3121327 GCF_004798865.1 Varanus komodoensis | reverse complement strand
AAAGCCAGATCCTGCTGTTCCATTTGCTAAAGGAACATACTGTCACTTTTATCTCACGGATATTGCATAGTTTGAATTTATTAAATATCCTAGGGGTAATGCTTTTAGTACAGCTTTTACTGAGGACTGAAGTTGTATGTTTTCTACTGAAGCTGTTGTTAAAGCTCAAAAGAGGGAGAGTATATAAACTGCTGGGCATGCAACCTACCTACACAGGCCTCCTGATTCACAGGTGCTAGTGGATGAGACCATGCCATCCAGTGTAAAAACAGCTTGAGCAGGGTTACTGGCCAGAGCACAGCGGGCCTGAAGCATAGCCTGATGGATGCCTCATTTTCTTCAGTGTTGTCAGAGTATAACCCACACATATAAAGGGCATATTTTCCAACACTGTAAAATCTCAAACAACCTGTGATTATATGTGATTCCCATGTGACCATCAGAGCTTTCACAGAGTTCTGAATTGTTTATTCAGTAATACTCTGAATCGTTTCCAAATGTTTTGCATCTGATAGTTTGCATGTACTGTTTGTACCTCTTTTATATGCAAAATAATAGAAAATAACCAGCACTTTTAGTCTTGCTCAAACAATACAAAGGATATAAAAAGGGAGCATTTTAGAAAACAAAATAATGCACATATGCGTCTTGTTTCATCCAACTCATATTTGTTTGTTCGATTCTCTTAGATCTTTCTCATTATTAAGATCAAAGCAGGTTTCTCAAAAGCAAGTTTGGAAGAAACTTAGAAATCAGAAAATAACTTCAGCATGAATGCTGCACTCAATCTTTGTAAAAATAAATTCTCTATTTATTTGTGACCATTATTTGTTCTTACTTCATATCTTATTATCCCTTATTCTAGGTATGTTTAAAAATGAAGGTAATGATGGTAAATTTTTTAACCAATTGAAAAACATTATTTCTGAAAGTAATATCCAAAAACAAAGCAGTAATCTAACTAACAATTAAGGAGATCCAGATGCACAGCTACTAAGCCATAATCCCACATAATATCACAAAGGCTTTTTGCCAACAGTCTATCTTCCTGTTCTGTCTAGTAAAAGCATGTTTGTAGAAATCAACAAGTATACAGGATGGGAAAGTTTGAGGAAGCTGGCCAAATATACCAATAGCCAGACAGATTCTACTTTACTTAAAGCTTTCCAAGTGCAGCTGCTAGCTATGTTCCAGAACTTTCAAGCTCTCTCCTTGCTCAAATACATGCTCAATCCTTGCTATTCCTTCCCAATGTATTAGAAGAGAAGGGTTTTTTAAAAGTTCAAAGCTGTCTAACCTTGACATTAAGCCAATAAAATGGGGTATTGGAAGGCTTTTTCAGAGTGCAATATCTCATTACTGTTGGCTTTATTGTGCCTACTTAGTGCAATAAGGGAAGATTCAAGTCACCCATCCAGATTTCAACCCAGCCTGACCCAGTTTAGCTTCCAAGATTAGGCAAGATAAGGCATTAAATGATAACAAGGAGAGCCCCGCAGGACTATATCAGAGGACTATATAGTTCATTTTCCTATTTCCCAAAGATGTCAATGCTACATGCTAATCAAGAAAACTGGAGTATTTTGTTGAACACACAGCATTACTATTTGTCAATAAAATGAAATTTCTCCCTTTTTTGATTGAGTGGGGAGCATGCAGTAAGACTTAAGCTGGGCACATAACAACTTCAGATTGAGAAAGGACTCCATATAGAAAATCTGCCTGGTACGAGCATACTGATTTGTAGTTTACCTCAATATAAGTCCAAACAAGAGAGACATTTTCTCCTGAAAGTATGCTTTTCTTTAGCAATATACACCTCTCTGCCACATTCATTTGATACATTCCAAGCAATACTTAACAGGTCACTGAGTTGTAGAATTATATGCATTTCATTTTTGGGACAAGATGTCATTTGTCAAGCCACTAAAACTAAGCTGTTGTAACTCTTCAGCTTTCAAGAAGGCTCCTGAATTCATGGAATCATAGAATGGTAGAATTGGATGGGGCTAGTACAGGCATCGGGTTCAACTTTGAAGCAAGTTGAAGTATCCCTGACAAGTGACTGTCCAACTTCCTTTTGAATGCCTTCAGTCTAGGAGAACGCACAACCTCCCTAGGTAATTGGATCCATTGTCACACCGCTGTAACTGTCAGGATTTTTTTTTTTTTTCTGATAACTAGCTAGAATCTGGCTTCCTGTAACCAGAACACATTATTCCATGTTCTGCACTCTGGCCCTCTTTTGTGTGACAGCCTTTCAAGTACTGGAAAAGTGCTTTCATATCTCCCCTCAATCTTATCTTCTCTAGGCTAAATATGCCCAGATCTTTCAATCTCCACAAGAATTTGTTTTTAGTCCAGTGATCATCTTTGTTGCGATCCCTTGAATTTTTTCCAGTTTGCATTTTTCTTGAAGTATGGTGCCCAGAACTAGACTTAGTACTTGGGATGAGTTCTGAGTAAAAGGGAGCCAGCGTTTCATGTGATTTTGACATTATGCTTCTATAAATGCAGCCCAATATTGCATTAGATTTTTTTGCAGCTGCATCACAGTTGTTTTTATTGGCTTTTAACAACTGTTTGGGGAATTGAGTAAGCAATGTAATATAGAGTCATTCTGCTACAGTTTACTATAATTACACATAAGCTTGCTGTAATTCAGGCCCAGGTCAGTTCATTACTTCTTGTATATGAACAAAATAAAATAAACACTTCCAATATATGTTAAGTACATCAAAATTCCCTGCTAACAAGACAATTGTTTCTTGTGCACCACTTTAAATTGTAAGGTTTGATTTGAAAGAAAGTATGCTCACCTGATTTTTTAAATGAATAACTCTGGAACTTAACCCAAATTTAAACTGGAATTTGACCCATCAGTGAGGGTGGTTGGACATGTCTGTTTTTATTATGCAGGAGATGCTTTACATGGAGAAAACTTCTCATAGTTTTTTTTTTCCTCTTCGGATAAACTGCGATTTCTGTGTATAAACTCATTAAAGTAATGGGGAGTGATGTACAAATCATAGTGAACAGGTATGAGACTTCCTAAGAGCAAGGAGGTTTATACATGGAAGTTTATTACTAATATAATCAACTTCAGGCCTATTCACTGCATGGTCTGCTTGGACCCAGAAAGCTCTTTAGAATTAAAAGCTATCGAGGCTAGTCATAATAAAAGGATTGTGGGGATTGCACTCACAAAACATCTAGTAGTCTTGCATGCTGGTTAGTTCATGCAGATATAGCTTAGAGTCATGGGGAGTACATTGAAACCAGAATGGGTGGAAGAAAGCCAATTACACATACTTTCCTCTATCAAGAAACAGGAGAGAGAGAGAGCTCTCACTTCCAAAGTAAGATTTCACCAAGAAGATACGCAGGTATGCTAGTTCCCTGTGTCTATTAACCCACCATTCTTCCCCTAGTGACATGTTGGGAATATTACCCAGTCTGGGTCTACATAAAGACACAACTGATTTTACAATGTCTCAAGAACCCTTGTAAACACCTTCGGTTACTTCAAAATACTAACAAACTGCATGATCATCTATGCGAGCAATTGTCTAGTCTTTCTTCCTCCAGTCATCCCTACTTCCATAAAACTAGGTATGGATGGGTTTTTTTTTGTTGTTGTTGTTGTTGTTGTTTTGGGGGGGGGAGTCAGTTTCTCATTTTTCTCATTCCCAGTCTTAAGTCTGGTTTGTTGCAGCTGTTACTATTGTTGTTTTGTGTACGTGTATGTTCCTTTGTTTTATAGTTCACATAAAAGTTTAATGTACATATATCCAACTGCAACGGATTTTAAAGTATTATTTTCCCTAATATGCATAGCTTTGTGTGACCACCCAGTTTTGTGCCATCTGCAAATCTGATAAGCATTCGCTACACCTCCTTGTTCAAATCATTTTAAAAAATGTTGAAGAGCACTAGCCCCAGGACTGACCCCTGTGGGACCCTCTCGTTAACTCTCCCTAGTTAAAGAAGGTACAATTGTTAGGCCAGCTGTAGGTCCATTTGATCATTGTTCCATCCAGCCCACTTGTAGCTAGTTTGCTAATTATAATGCCATGGGACACTTTGTCAAAAATTAAGTTAATATATATTATGGCCACATGATTTTTTCTACCCAAAAAGGAGATTATGCATTAAAAAATGAAATCAGATTATTCTGGCAGGATTTGTTCTTGACAAATCCATGTTGGCTTCTGCTAACCACTGTGTTGTTTGCAGGGTATTTGCAGATGGACAGCTTCATAATCTTCTCCAGAATTTTTCTAAGGATTGAGTAAGACTGACTGGTCTGTAGTTCACAGGTTCTTCCTTCCTTCCCTTCTTGAAAATGGAGACAACATTAGCCCTTTTCCAGTCATCTGATACTTATCCATGATTTTTCAAAGATAATAGACAGTGGTTCTGAGAGTTCTTCTGCCAGTTCCTTCATTACTCTAGGATAGGGTTCATTTTGTCCTGGAGATTTGAACTCATTCAAACTACTTAGGTGATCCTTGACCATTTACCTATCACTCTCAAGCTACCACCCTGCTCCTTCAGCCTGTATTTTCCCACTGACAGGAAGATCATAGATCCTCTTTTGGAAGAAGATGGAGACAAAGTACAAATTGAACACTTTGCCTTTTCTTTGCCATCTGTTATCATTTTGTCATCCTCACTGAATAGTTGAAATACAATTTCTTTCCCCCATCTTTTACTAGGCACATATCTGTTTGTTGCTTTTAGCCTCCTTCAATAATATCTCAGATTATTCTCAGCTTTAGCTTCCCTGACACCATGCCTGCAATTCTGTGCTACCTGCCTGTACTTTTCCTTTGTATCCTGCCCTTCCTTCCACCTCATATACATATCCTTTTTGTTTTCAGGTCATTGTGAAGCTCTTTGAGAAGCCACATTGGCTTCTTTTGTTGTCTTCTAAATTTCTTTCTTGTTGGAATTGTTTGCAATTGTCCTTTTACCATTTTCCTTTTCTACAAAAAATCTTGAACTCCTTTTCTCATTTGAGTCACTTGTCATGGGATCTTACTTATCATTGTTCTGAGTTTATTAAAATTGTTGTTCTTAAAGTTCATTTGGCTACTCTAAGGTTTTAGTTCCTTAGAATCAAAAATTACATGGTAACTTCCCCCCAGAGTTTTCATAACTGCCACTTTATCCACTATGTCTTAGAATCAAGTCAGGAATAGTCCAGTTAGATAGTTCTCCAGCTGCATACATGAAACATAAATGCTTAAAATAATGCAATGTATCAATGTAAAAAAGACACATACGTCAAATATAAAATTAATAGTAGAGAAAATATATCCTTTAAAAATCTACCCATGGACCAAATGCAGTTCAACATCCATCTTCATCAGTGGCCTGCAAGAATCTACAAATGTGAAAACATAACAAATCAATGACTGCACTGCCAAAATGTCAGCAAGATTTGAAGGGGAAATTGAGAATGTTTTAGCCTTAACTAGAGTATGTGGGAGAAATCTGTAAAAGACTCAAATTGGTCCATATTTCTCTGAGTCCACACTGTGGATCAGCTTTCCCAAGTAACATGGAATCTATAGCCCTTGCAGGCTTTTAAGCTACTTATTGTGGATAATTTTCACAAATATAGCCTCCACAAAATACATGAACTATATTGCCAAAAATGTGGAGATCCTTGCATAGACTAAAGCATGAACACAGACATTTTTTGGAGATCTGTATATTTTTACCTATTTGCACAAATGCATGCACTCAAATTTGCACTAATTTGTGCAAATACATGCCACCACATTTGTCCAAATTCTGGGTCCACTAGTGAAGTAAAGCTGTCCAAAATAGTCAAAATGCATACAGAGCTGCTCTTCTTTCTTTTCCATTATTCTAAAACACTTTTGAGTCTATGTATAAGCAATCAGTTGCCTCAAAGCACTGGTGAAGTTATACTAAAGCAAAAGTGTCTTCTCTAGCACAGCCATGTGTGTTCAAACTGATACAATTATTCTATTTCTGTTTCTTGCTGAATGGTGCATGTTAATACTGGTGCATTTAAATACATGAACCTTAACCATACAAGTAAACAAGAAATAGACATCCATCTACATGGAATATATTTCAAAACACACAAGCATTGAAATCAGGAAATCCAAACAAATATTAAAATGTAGCAGTACAGTTAATTTTTTCAGTGAAGCTGATGGGAACCAATATTTGTAGGTTGTGAATCCCCATTATCTGTCTCCCTTTTTAATTTGACTTCTGATTGTGTACCAGATTTAATGATCTTTCCAGAACATCAAGTCTTTCTCACTATATTCAAAAATGGTCCACAAAATGCTTTACCATTGAAGTATGCAGTCTTTTTTCTCCCTAATGCACCTTTTGTGTTCACATGTTCCTGCTTTGACCATTCCCATGGTTGCTCCAACATACAAAAGATTTCATGGACATGATATGACATAAAAAACACATTCGTGTTCTAATTAGATACATTTCTCAATATGTGATTTCAATATTAATTATATTTTATATGTAATTCCCCAACACAGTTTCAGGCAGTTTGGATGGGACATCAAGTGGCTTCTCATCTATTCCAATTACATAATTCTGTGTTTTTACCCCTTGCCTACCCTTTTACACTCCATCTGCCTAAAGCAAAACACAAAACCTGAATAACACTGCATTTTCTTCCCTTTCTCTCTGTGGCATTTGTGCTGTGGAAGTGTGAAGAGGAGGACATCAGAAGAAGTTTTTTACAGGGGAAATTTTGACTGTACACATCTTTGAGGTGAACGAATTGGTTTTTGACTGACTGTAATATGCCTTTTATCACCAGAAGCCCGGCAGTCTCATTGGCAGTGATTCACTTTATTGTTAATCCCAAGGGTTCCTTCAGTAAGAGAACACCTTGGATATGACCTTTTGTTTCTTGCACTGTACTTATTGCAGCAAAACTCTAATTACAACATTTTCCCCTTTTAGAATGTAATCTCAGGTAATAGCATCTCTTGAAGTTTTTGGCTCCTGGCTCTAAGTTAAGATATTTGACAGTTAACCTCCCAGTAAATCTCAGTCAGAAAAAGAATCCATTTTTGACAATTGCACTATCTGGCCATAGGTACAACTGACAAATTTAGTTGAACATTTTTGTTATAAAGCATCTACAGATGCCATGTGTGAGAGCTCCTGAATATTGTGAGTATATCTTGGAAAATATTTTAGCAAAAAAACAGAGTACTATATGTAGGGCTGATATATTTCACTAGACCTGGAATACAGGATCCAGTTAAATTACAGGATTTGTTACTGCAAGATATAGAGATGGCCACGAACTTCATGGAAGATAAAGCTGTCTGTAGATACTAGTCCTACCAACCGCAGTAGCAGTAATAAAAGTGAATTGCCATAATGAATGATGAACTTCAGTTTCAAGTAGCCATTGCTGAATTTTGACCAGCCTTGAAACGGGTCTACATTCATCAGACTGCTTGCCAGTTGTTTTTACATTGCTTCCTATAGACATTTAAGAAAAGAGAAAAAGTAACTAGTGGCAGAAAGAAGGGAGGACGGTATCCCTCCCTCCCTCACTTGCTTCACAAGATCATGGCACAATAACCTTTTGGATGTGTAAGCTATCCAAAGGCTACTGGAATTGCCACATTTTCCAAAATTGTAGGGGACTTGCTTTCTGGTGTACTGGTACACAGTGCATTGAAATCCAGAGGACGTAGAAAAACAGACATCTTCCCTTCTTCCTCCTTATGGACATTTGTGTCAGCAGGAATTTGGCAGATTACATGTGGGATTTTGTGTGGAAGAGTTTGGGGGATGAGGAGGAGGCCATTTGTCTGTTTCAGAAACTATCTGAGTCAGCAAAGAGTTCAATTCTCTTGTATTCCCCTCTTCTTTGAAATCAACCTTATAAGCCCCTGAAACTCCAGCGTGAGCTCCATTCACTTTCTAAACAGAAATCATCTGTCTTGTTTCAGCACTACTCCATGAAAATTGTTCGGAACTATCTCATTCCTTTTAGCATTTACTTCCAAACTGATGTATCTTCCAGCCAAGTTCTGGTTCTTGACCCAGAGAAGCCAAATATATTCCTTATTTATCCTTGTCTTCATCCCTGTCTGTTGCAGGGCAAGCCATTTCACCCATTCTTCAATCTCACCAGATGGTTCATCAGCTACTACTAACCTTCTTGCCCTAATGTTCAGCTAATTTCTTTCTCCTCTAGGAACACCTGAAAAATCCCTAGCTGGTGCTTAGGCACAGTTCCATTTATAGCATCACTATGCATAGTTATGTATAGTTGTGTTTACTTGTAAAGAGAGAACTAGGCTAAAACATCAGATATCCTATATGTTAGGCAAGGGTGTTCCCTGCATCTTGTGGTAATGATGGATGAAAATTTTGTCTGGCTCATTTTTGAATAAGAACTTACCAACATTCACATTCTCTCTCTCTCTACCCCCCCCTCCCCTCAGAAACTGATTTGACAGATTTATTTATCTGGGCCCTGTGCTATGAGTGCTCAGCACTTAAAAGTCTGGGTTTGAATTTCTGAAATTTAATTGAGATGGCTAAGGATTAGCACCTCTTTTTTGGACAGACTCCTCATCTTTAACAGCTATGTGGCAGGCAGGTATAACATAGTCTTCCCTTTTCTGGAAATAGGTGTATCTATTGAAGTTGATACACCTATTTCACCTAGTTGATACTGGCCAGTTGATACACTAGTTGATACTGGCTGGTACAGATGGATGAACTTTTCATTTTGAACTATTTTAACAAGAATTTACCAAAACATGTAAATTTCTTCAGACACTGGATGGAAAGAATTTAAGAATTAAACAAGCAAGCAAGCTACCAACCAACCAACCAACAGGTACAGGAGAAAGTGCAACTGACACTTTCATCCATCCCTAGTGGATCCTTTAAATAACCAGCCAGTTTTGTGACAAGTAGTAAAACATTCACTTTTTCAGTCCAGCAGCAAAAAAATAATAAAGCAGGAATACTTCTGAACACCAAGTTTCTTCCTCGTGCTATTTTCAACAGTCTTCCACAGATTTCCTCTCCAGACATTCTAGCATCCTGTTCCTAGCTAATAGGCTTCATCTGTTGGGACTAATTAGCTTTTCTTGTGACTCTTCACACATATACTCTAACTTTACAAATACATGCAATGACAATAAAATACAATAAAACTCACTCTGCTATACAATAAAACATCATAACAATGCTAAGAGGAGTAACAATGTGGCAGCTTAGCCACACAGACAAACCTGATATCAACGCTGTCTTTTCACAGTTGGTATAAGCTTCCTTTTCCCCCAGGCTAAAAAGGTATCTATCTATGTGGTGAAGCTTATTCTAGAGAAGAAGAGAAAAGTCTAACCCTAAGGTAACATTGGATTTCAGTTAAAGTGACATTTTAAGGTCCACATGGAAGCTCCACTTGAGGCAAAACATCAGAGGGATTCAAAGATAGATAAGGGACTTCCAAAAAAACTAGCAAAATTCTTCCATGGGGTTTTGTATGTCCTTAGTTTCCAGCTGAATTTTACTTAAAGCAAACCTGGAGACAAATTTTACTTTGGGTTATTATACATTCTTTCTTATTTTACTAAATGTGTCACAACACAGGCATACCTTGTGGCATTGTGACTGCATAACCCCCTGTGTTACCATCTCTTTTTTCTGTAATGTAGAGTCCTCTCTTTTTATTTAAGTGGATCTTGGATGCCAGGGTACTGCTTTAAAGCTCCAGTCAAGCATTGACCATGATGACAATATGTCCTTCAACCTACTGCTTGAATACGCTGTGGCATCTACAGACAGGTAAAGAAGATATAGATACATTTCCACTGAATTATGACTAACTTCTTTGCCACTGTTATATGTGTTGGCTAATGAATTATTCAGGGAACACAAGGCCAAGAAGATAAGACTTCTATTTTATACATTTTTTCTTTAACAAGCCACTATGATATTGGATAAAGAAAACAAGATAATAGTGACTTCCCCTTAAAGGCAAAATTTCTTACCCATCAACAGGAGGGGAAACACTTCAAGTTACAGTGGTCCAGGAACCACAGGCAGCAACCTTTTGACACTTATTTCCACATACATAAAGGATAGGAGAGTACACTTTATAGAGGAGTTGGCAGATGGCATATGACTTGGCAAATTGTCTCTGACCCACATGTATGCCCTATAAAAAGGATCCAGCCTTCCCTAAATTGATGCCATGTGCTACACAGCAACTTCCATCATTCCCAGACCATATGGGCCATATAAATGAAATAACAACTTCTTCCTATCTGGGAGGCATAAGACTGGGGAAAGCTGGTACACAGTCATCACCATAATACAAGTTGTTGTCAGAACCGGAATGTTTGTGTTCAAAAGAGGTAGGTAAACTTCTGTTCTGACACACAATGGACCAGATGGTAGGTTAGATTTGATAGGGTTTGCTTACTCCAAATGATTTACACTCTCATCTAAGAAGTATTTTTCCTCATGCTACCTCACTACTCGAACTCCACTCTTGGTGGTAGCTTTCTTCTCTATGGTTTAGCAGCAGGCCTGCAATGTTAAAGCGGAGGGAAAACATTAGGAGACACTTGTTACAAACCTGCCTCTTCGGCAGCCCCTTCAGAACCCTGCTAATATTGCTAGCATCTGTCCCAGTGAGTTCTCTGAAATGTATGTACTTTGACAGGTTTCAGGCTAACTTAGCTAACTTGCAATTACCTGAAAGTGTTTGAACAAGTGAGGCTAATTATTTTCAAGGCTTTCAGGATCAAAGAGCCATTGTTCATCCTTTGACGCTTGTTATGTCACAGCATTTGTTAGAGTTCTACCACTTCCAGAATGCTTTGAACGTGTGTCAAATCTTGGTAGTTAGACATGTGATAATGGAAAACCCTTTCAAATAACATGAGCCCTTCAGTTTCAAAATTTTGCCTTTCGCTTACTGCATGAGAAGCCATTCAATAATTTGGTTGGGTTTTGAAGTAGGAATGTTCTGCTACTGATCTGTTTTCACCAGCTGTTAATGCATGAGACTTCCTCCTCAGATGATCGCACCAAATTGCAGATGGTAGGGAGCAGCCTTAGGGGGGCTGTGTAAGACCAGGGTAGGACCAGGGAGTACCCATCTCTCTTCCTCTATTTCTGGAACCCTCCATTTATATAATGTGTAAATGGGGAACTTTGTCTCATGAGTGCTGTTAACGTAGTATGTAAGACTAGTCATTCCAAGAACCTCATCTCCTTGGAATGACTAGTCCTTGGTGTCTGCTGCCACTGATCACACACCTCAGGAAGAAAAATCATGGGATGACCAGGATCACATCTGGTGGTAGCAGAAGATAGCAAGTGTAGCAGGACAAATGGAGAGGGTTTCGAACGCCTCTGCACAATATGCAGAGCTGACAACTTTCAACTAAACATCATTTACCTAAACCAATTTCTAGGCATTTATGAAAATTCTGGATCAGGTAACCTATCAACAGGAATGTTGAGAGAAATTAAATGGATAGGTTATTTTTGTTCTTGAAGTTATTAGTAGTGGCGTCCAAGTTTAATTGTAAAGTTTAGCTGACATTTTCCTTGTGATGACGTTGTATTATTTGAAAAACAACAAAGATTCTTGTGACACCATAAATACTAGCAAATTAATTATGTTATACCCATCTGTGAATTAAAAAGATACATGAAGTGTCATTCTCATTTGGCAGATACATATACATATCCGTCGAGAAAAGGAAACAATTTCTAAAGAGCAAGATTGGATAGACGTTAAATTAAAAAAACAGGTTGACAATTTTGCTAAAGGTTAAATAAATGGAAAATAGTCTCAGACAACATTTGCAACAGCAGCAACTGATAATAACACAAACAACCTACCATAACTACATTACTGCTAGTTGAAGTATCTGTCTGTTTCATTCATGCATTTTATACCACCCAAAAGCTAAGGCTCTCTGGCCAGTACATAGGAGTTAAAAAGGGACTACACATACATTAATTTGCAAGCATATATTCCATGGGTGTGGGTTTACAGAAGGTAGGCAAATGCAAATTCCTTCAGAGTAAATGTGTAGGGAAAGTGGTGCATCTGGAACATGGTGAAGGCTAAGAAATTGATTCCATGAAATTCCACTTCACTCATATCAATGTAGCTGTTTTGGTGGATTCTAGTAACACGTTCCTTTTTAAGAACAACAAGGTAAGTGGGAACTAAAGGTCAGAAAACTAAGGCAGGCTATCTGAGATGCTCTATTCAGCATAATTGCTGTACAAGTAGCAAGCACTACTGAAGGAGGGAAGAAAATTATATTCCAGTCGAACATGTTCTCCAATATGAGAGACATTCTATCATGCACTTAAAAGCAATAACTTAATCCAGTTAAGACCATGGTATAATTTAAATTTTATCATTAGACAAGCTAGATGATGAAAATCATGCATGCATATCACACGAGAAACTATACACATTTTAGTGAACTACCTGATAGTATTATGTATGTCTCTAATTAATTTATATTCATATATAAGTTCCACCTAAAGGTCGTCTAAATTGCAGACTGATTGCTTTAGCTGTTCCTTCACACATCTTGAAAATATTTGACTCTAATAACTGAGGCACGCAAGTCACTCAGTGTGAAGGGAGTGGAGGGTTTTATGTAGGAAGACACTGTCAGGATCTGAAGCCTTCATGGAGCTCCCCTTGGTGATGAACAGTGAGATTCACCCTACAAGCACTTGCTGAACCAGGAGCATACCTGTAGGTACTAGCAGGGTTGGAGCTTGGCAATTATGCAGCACACCTGGAACCCCTGGAAGGCTCTGCACTGTACTGCCCAGGTTTGCTGCAGCGACATCAGCCTTTATGGAGGCTGCATTGTTCTCTGATTCTACTCTCATCTCACCATTGCCCATGTCCTAAATCCTGTCTTCTCCTGCCTCTCTCCTTGCCAGGCACCTTGCTTCTTGTCCTCCTGACCTTTACCTTGCTAGTTATTGACCGCAGCATATTTGAACTGTGCCTTCATTTTTCATCCTGCAGTTCAATTGGAACTCACCTCAGCCTGAATTGGCCTCGCCTTTGCGTCTGGCCCTTTAACATCTTGCAAAGGCCTCCATTCCTGTGCCTGGAGTTTCAACCATACCTGCTGGCCACCTACATTCTAATGCTGGAAATTATTTTCATACCACATAAAAAATTAAAGCATTCCAAAGTACATACATTAGATTTTAAATGTATTTTAAATTCTAACATTCTACTAAAAGAGCATTAAAGCATCACCCAATCTATTATTCTTAAACTCTACAAAGCATCTAACAAGTTTTGTTTTATTTTTAAGGGCATAAAAGGAAGTCAAAGTCTCAAATGCTTCAGACAGAAACAGACTTTTATATAAAACATAAATAATTTGCAAACCTGTTTCTCTATGTATAAACACATATTTCTCTATGTATAAACATTCTCTATGTATACATTTCTCTATGTATAAACACATCTTATAATACTGTGGACAATCCATAGACTGTTAAGGCAGTTTAGCACATTACTTCACATAGCTCTTAAATCTTGTACATACTCTGGGCACTTCATAGCTGTACTTTTTGGCAACTTTGAATGTAAACCACAAAAACTCAAACTTTGGCACAGCTAAACTTGACTGATTAAATATCGCACCTTAGAGAGCCACTGCAAAGAGGAAAAACTAACCTGAAGCTGAGGTCTCCATTTATCAAAGCTCATTCCATAGCTACACATTCTTTTCTATGGCGCTAGACATTTCTCCTGCAGAAGAAATGTTTTGTTCAGGGAACTATAGGCTGTAACAAATGACATACAGCACTGGAAAATGCATTCCGGTTTTGCTCAACAGACTAGCAATATATTTCTAATTTGAAGACCAAAACAAGCTGAGTTGGAGGGCTGAGGTTCAGCTTTCATGAAATTGCTTTAAATATTTGTGCAACTTTGGCACCAAGAATTGCAATTCTCTAGCACAACTTGCACACATCAGTGCTGACTTAGTAGATTCGTGTCATTGTTGATCTTTTTCATCTTGTTGCATTTATATGAGGAATATGGGAACATCCTTTTTCTCAATGCATGTGCAACACATTCTGCCTTGGCCATTTTGAATTTTCTTATACTTGATTTCAGATTTGTGAAATCAAAATTCAATTTGAGTGAAAGCAAAATTTGAGCCTCCACTCCACAATTCTGCAACTTGTGGAAATGAGTCCTGAATTTTCTGTACCTCTTAAGTGTGTGTGTGTGCGCGCGCATGCAATTCACAGCCCATTTAGAAACTAGGTTCATGTACTGGCCAGAAATTAATGGAAACCCTTGTTTCTGGGTCAGGAGAGGTCAACAAAGCTTTATTTTATAAGTCAACACAAAGAAGGGTTGACAGAACAGAATTCATGAGGCTAAGTTGAGAAAATCAGATTTGCAATCCACCCCCACATCAAGATTCCTCACACAACTCCAACCCATGCCCATCCTCCTTTGTTCTCCAGCTATTATTCCAGAACATCAGTCTCTAGTGCAAAAGGTGAGTCAAGGTCTGGGGAATGTGGAATTGCGTTCTCTTAACTTACTTTAGAGGACCTAAAGCTCATAAGCCAAATTGAGCTTTGTGGGCTCCAAAGCGTGTTGTCCCAGCATTGGCATCTAGGGATATGACATCATTTCCACCTCCCCAGTACTGCGAAAAAGTTAATGCTTTGCATCAAAATGTCACTTTGGGGCCAATTGCTCAGTAGTCAGAGGAACTGATGTGGACTCTCTCCTTTACTGACTATTCTCAAGCAAATAAACTGGCTTACTTACATCTTTTTAATAAGTAAAATACCTTTAGCCTATATTGTTACAGTTTAAATATGACTTTGAAAGATTTACATGCTCTAAGATTGCATTTGGGAAATCCTACCAAGAACTTATTTATTCAACCCTCTCTCTCCTACAAAGGGCCCTTACTGAATTTTGGCTACTGTGCAAACATCTTCTGAAGTGCTCTGTAGTTTTTGCATGTCAGCTGCTAGTACTTTTGGAGAAGGGTCCAATTTTTCTTTCCATTCTGCTTCTAAGGAGTCTAGGGAGTCTGCACATCTTTTCTATGTCTGTGGTAGGAAAAAAGTCTAGACTGTCTTGAAAGGAGCAGGAGAGATATATGGTATTCCACTCAGGACAAAAAGAGCATAGTCGAATACTCTTATTACAAGTTAATTATTATTATTAAATTCCTAAGAAAGGTATTGCCCAAATGTTATTCATGTTATGTTATTCATTTTTAATGAAAGCCAAAGACAAAAAAGAAAGGAAGGCCAAATAAGAGATGGATTGACTTGATAATGGAAGCCACAGCCTTGAATTAATAACAGCAAATCAGAGATGTCACAAATAGGACATTTTGGAAGGCTTTTATTTATAAGGTCACCATATGTCAGACACAACATGATACTCATAACAACAACAGCAACTCCAATTCTACACCTACCTGGGAGTAAATCCCTTTGAGCTCACTATGATTTATTTATTCATATTTAGGACTTCACAGTAATTTTTATGCAGATCTGGACATGTTTCCCTACCCACGAATATCACTCCATGCCCAGTGAGTTTCCTACTCAACATAATTTCCTATAACAACTGTGCTAACTTTTCCCACAGGTCTCCACAGTCAACCCCCAAAACATTTTGCTGCCTGAGGCAGTTCAGTAAATGGGGTATCTCCTCCACAACTGTAGTCAAGGTACATAGTAGCAATTAAAGCCAGTCAAGTTCTATTGGCCCCAAGGCAGCAAATCTTACAAGCATCTCCCCCCTTCACTGCTAGTGAAAATGTTATAATAATACATTAAATAACATTAAATAATGAATAGCTTGCTGCTTTTTCATGACATACCAAATCATCTGTCTTAGGCAGTTTTCTCAGGCTTTTAAGTCAGTCTGCCACTCTCTCTCTCTCTCTCTCTCTCTCTCTCTCTCTCTCTCTCTCTCTCTCTGTGTGTGTGTGTGTGTGTGTGTGAAGGACCCTAACTAGTAGCCATTGTAAAATGGGTTATGAACACTGGACATAGAAAAGAAGAGCATTTGATTTCAGAAAACAACCCAGGCAGGATGACTCAAGAAGGCTGGTAGCAGGAAGCGAAGTGCATGAGGACAAAAGGCCAGCTAATCCAGGGGGATGAGATTCAACACAGATCATTGGGTGCCCATCCTTTTATTCAGCAAGTTCCATTTTTCTTCAGTTATGTGAAAAGCAGCACCTTTCAAAATAACTTTCTGGACAGTGGACTGCTGTCTATGGAAGCTTGTTATGCCACAGTAAATCTGTGAGTCTTGAAGACCACATGGTGTGTGAACAGCCAAAGTACCTTTTTTCCTTTTGTCAGGACCCTACTTCCTAGAATGGCCAAGGGCACAAGTGCAATTTCCCAGCAGCAACTGGCTGGGTAGGTCTCTGCAGAGTAAGGCAAAAGCTGGGTAACAGTGGTCCTGTTAAGTGATTTCGGACTCTGGACTTAATAAAAAATAATGAGCAGACTGTGAAAGGAAAGGTGACTATTTTAAAAGGCTGGTGCCTTCGTATTACACTCCCTGTTAGACTGCTTATGGAGTAAGTCCTGAGGTCGTGTAGAAAGTGTAAGACTACTGAATTCAGAGAAAGGAGCAGGCTTGTATTAAGGCAGATAATGGCAAGGCAGTGCTAAAGATCGAAGGCACTGCTCAAAAGACCCAGGGTCTATGCCTAGGCGAGGAAGCTAGAGCACTACTCATGAATGGCAGATTCCCCCACCCCAAGGTTAAGGGCTCTAAATGAAGGATGTGGGGCTCTTGTCTTAGTTGGCCAGTCCCTAACACCACCTGTGGAAGACAGTCTCAAAAAAGGCTGGGAAGCCAGACCTGCCACAAAAATGTTTATTTCCCACATCA
This sequence comes from Varanus komodoensis, assembly GCF_004798865.1. NCBI lineage: Eukaryota > Metazoa > Chordata > Lepidosauria > Squamata > Varanidae > Varanus > Varanus komodoensis. Next base: position 3,104,361 of record NW_025335941.1, on the reverse strand, counting down.
CTGAAAAGTGTAATTAATTAGACACTGTCAGTTTTCATATTGGACAAGCAGTCATAAATTCCAAAGACCCACCCTTAATGAACAAACCAGTCTTAGACTTTAGGGCCTAGTTGCCAGTGGACATCACTACAGTCAGTTTCCTTGTCTAACAGCTGTTATCTCTGCTTCACAATCTCTGAATCCAGCCATGTTAATGCAGTTCACCAAATGTTCCAGCTACTGGCTATTCACAGTGCTGATCCTCTCTCTAGGATCACCACTTTTAGGAAGCTTTAATTTGCTGGCAGATCCATCATTATGCCTGTTAAACACTTCTAGGCTAAAATCTGTCTCATGCCTCTGGACCAGCTCGTGGCAATTCACTACTTCGCAGTAATGACATTCAACAACCTGAAGGCTTGGCTTGGCTTTGCACCTCTTTGCCACTCCCTTCACTCTGTTCTAAATAGAAAGGGTCTGAAGGACCAGCTTTCATGCTTTACTTCAACTGATTCTTCATTCCCACTACCTGCCACACATCCACAAAACCTTTCACATGGCTGAAGAAGTAAAGATATTCATGGAGTGGCACCTTTACATTTTTTTCTCAGATAAGTAGAAGGGTCAAGCTTCCCTCAACAGATTCATCTGTCTCTTATCTCTGGATGGATGGTAGGCAAAATCTGTCAGTTTTGGCCCAGGTATTCTCATCCAACTGACTTATTTGTGTTTTTAAGATGTCCTGCTGCATTTCTAAAAGTTTTGCTTGATACCAATATGCCAGTTCTATTCCATGTCTCCAGCATGTGAAGCATAGACCTCCAGCAGTCCAGGTAGGATCGCCATCATACTCTGGCATGGCAACTCTTGGGGCTACATCATCTCTTCCATGTTCTCCTGGTGCCTAATTTCACAGGCAATTGGCAATATTTTCCAGAGAAGTTACTTTAGCAGCTATTGCTGAACATGCTTGAGCTGTCTTGATGAAATCCACTCAAGCACCCAGTCCTGTATCAGACCTGAAGATCCTGCATTTCTCATAACCAGTAAGCAAAAAGACAACTGAAGTAAGTCCTGAATGTTCTAATCCACTCCTTCTAAAAATTAAAACTTGAATCAAAATGTGTTAATTCCAAATTAATCTCATGGTCTTAACTCACCATTCCCCCATGTGAAGGGAACTGGTTTTTCCTTTTCCCCTGCAATGGAAAAGCCATTACTCAACAAGCTCATCAACCTTTATATCCACCTTAGCCTGGGAATTCTAGATCTTTCTAGTTACATTTGGGGCACATAAGCCAATTCTCTCCATTTCACACCTCTAGAGTTTGTATCCCAAAACAACAGGTCAATACCTACCTCAGATATTATTTAATTAATATTCTCTGGATCTCAGAGACCAGTTAGCACAGGCAGATGAAGATGAAGAGTGCAGTTAAGATGAAATCGAAAACCAGAATGAAGACTGGATAGCAACAATACCATCCTCTAGCTTTATACCATCTAGGCCCTTGATGAACATGAGATGAGCCTCCATAGCTGTTGTGAGGTGTCAGCTCAGAGTTGTAAATGACCCACACTTATGCAGGCAATAAAACTAAAGTCTTTTATTGCTACTTTTCTACAAGATTTATGATGCTACAAATAAGCTCTACTGCAATGACCTTTACAAGTTAGTTGCTATCTTCTTAGTGACGTCTCTCAGGGAACCCACATGGGATTAGCTTTCTCTGTCCCACCTTCCCCCCCCTAAGGTGGGACAAAGCCTCCTTTTGTTCCAATTGGCATAAGCTACGTCTAGGAGTCACGCGAGTCAAATCTATCCCACCTCCTGCGTCTCCTGTATCTTGTTCAGGAGACTCAGTGTCAGGAGGAAGGGGGGCATCCTGCCCACACTCTTCAGGGGCAGAACGTGTAGTGTTTTTTCCCTCGGGGCCCTTATGGTCGGGCTGATGTGTGGCTGTTTGCCCAAGGGGTAAAGGGTCAGGATGAGGGATGGCTATCTGTTCAGCTACTCCCAAGCCAGGTTGTGGGAGGGTCACTTGGCCACAGGGCCTCAAGTATAAGTCCTCCTGTTCTGATGTCTGATTCTCTCTTTGGGCGTTTGACTCTTCCTCGTGAGGTGCCACCTCTGTTGAGGCGTCAGGCACAACAATAGCCAATTATAGTTAGGCTGAAAAACTTCCTTAGCTATCAGTAGGAGAGTGGTAGGAAGGAGTGAAAAACTCTCAGCACAGCTTAGCTGAAATAGTTCAGGATAAACTGGCAAAGTTCCATGCTGGCCTTGACCAGCCAGAGACCAACCCCATCCCCCATCCCCAATACAGGAGTTTTCATATGTGCAAGCCAGCCCTCCTCACAAAATAGAGCTTCTTAGCCACACCTAAATCACACAGAGAAAATGGATTTGTTGACACTCGGGGTAAATCAGCGAACAGAGATCTGAAGCCTATAAGGCATTCTCTACAATGCTATTTGATGCTTAACCGGGTTTCAACCTTACCTGAGGTAGATTTCATCACTAGAAATCTTTTGAAAGAAGAAATATGGATGGACAGAAAGAAATTTAACAGAAAGGGTGAGGACACAAGATAAATACAAAGATATACACCACACACACACACAGAGAGAGAGAGAGAGAGAGAGAGAGACAGAGACAGAGACAGAGAGAGAGAGAAGATTTTGAAACAAGTCATGTCAAAAATACATTTTAGAGTTAATCCTTTGAAATAAAATATCTGCACGAAAGACATCATATTCTACTCCAAAATTCTTCAGAAAAGAGATCTGGGGAACATATATTTTCAGTTCAGTGTGAATTCCTTATCCAGAACTCCATGGGCTCCTATATATATGCATATCCCTTTCCAGGAAAGAAATAGAAAGTGCTCATATTATACATACAGAACTTTCCCCAGCTATGAAGGGAATTGAGTCTTTCCTTGCAAACAACTCATACATGTCTCTATCAGTATTTGTATGCATACATCATCATGTCAACTTTGTGCAATTTTCCTGTTTTATGTTCATTAGTGCATAAGAATATAAGAGGAGCCATGAAGAATCATATCAGGAGTCCATCTGGTCTACCATTCTATTCTTCAGTGGTCAATCAACTACCCACATGAAATGGAAATGTTAAACTTGGGTACAATAACTTCCTTCCACTCATGTTCCCCAGCAACTGGTCTACATGGGCATGTTACCTCTAATGCTGAGGTAGCATGCAACCACCATAACTAGTAGCTATTGATAGCCTTGTTATCCATAAATCTGACTATTTTTAAGCAACCCAAACTGGTGTCCATCTCACACCTTGTGATGTAGAAGAAATGCTTCTTTCCATCTGTCCTGACTCTTCCACCAATTTGTGGGTTGACTCTGGGTTCTTGTATATGAGAGTGGGTGAAAAATCAATCCACTTTCTCTACAACAAGCATAATTTTATGCACTTCTATCATGTGTCCTCTTACTTGCCTTTTTTCTAAACTAAACTGTCCCAGATTTTGCAACCCTTCCTTACAGGAGAGTTTCACCAGTCCATTGATTGTTTTAGTTGCCCCTTTCTGCACTTTTCCCTGATTGGCAGTACTCTCTTTAGGTGCTGTGACCAAAACTGTACATCATATTCTGTTTGCAATATAGAGTTAAGAGCAATATGATTTTTCTATAAGGACAGTATGATCTTGGCAGTTTTATTTATTTTTCTTCCTTTCTAATTATGCCTAATAAGTAATTTGGCATTTCCACATTAGCTGTTCACTGGCCAACATTTTCACTGAGCTCTCTACCACATCCCCAGCTCAATTTCTTGGTCAGCTACCACTAGCTCAGATCCCATCAGCCTATACTTGATGTTGGGATGTTTTAGTCAAACATGCACCACAGTACAATTTCTTATATTGAACTGCATTTGCCATTTTTATGCCTATTTGCCTGGTTTAGAGAGCTATTCTAGAACTCTTTTCAATTCCTTTTTGTTTTAACTACCCTAAATAATTAAGGGGTTGCAATACCAAAACTTGACTGGTCACTACTTGCATATATTTTTAATGATTTAAGAGAGCCAGTGTTGTGTAGGGCTTAAGACAATGGGAGTGGGACTCAGGTGATCGGGGATCTAGTCCTTACTCAGACATGGACCCAACTGGGTGACTTTCGGCCAGTCACAAACTCTCAGCCCAGCATACCTCACAGGGTAGGGATAAGACTGAGAGCATAGAATATTGTAAGCTGCTCTGAGTTCATTGTAAGAAAAAAGCAGGACCACATTTTGTTTTAGAGGCTTCCAGCATTTACATAGAAACACCTATATACAGTGGTCCTCCAATGATGTCTCAGGCATCTACATCTTTCTCTGTGGTCCTTAGGACTTATTTCTGTGTAGTCTCTGCAGAAGACTTTAAAGCTGTCTTGTTTTAAATAAATCATAATTAATATCAACTAAGCTTTGTCAGGTTCAAAACCTTCCTAACTTTTCCTTTTGGCCATCCTGGGGCAGGAGAGTGAGGGGAAGGTCGACTCATTCCTGTCACAAGAAATCATGATTTTTGTGACATCTGAACATAGCCAGTATAAAATAAAGTAATAAATAACAACTAATGCTGTGAGAGAACCTAGGTAAAAGAAAAGGAATTGCCACATTCATTTTCACTGAAGGTAAATATGTAGGGAAAAATAAAAGCAACTTGTTCTTTCTGTCAATTATGCCAGTAATGTGCTAAATGCCAATTGCAAAGTGAGAAGAGAAAGATGATGGTATGAGAAATTAAATGGATGATTTCCCACTCAATAAACCTTAATTAAAATATTAAAAGATTGCTGAAAAGTGCTGTTCATTTCTTTCACAAAAATACTCTAGGCTGTTCAATCAAAATAAAAATTGACTGCACCCTAAATCTGGGAAAGAAAAATTGCCATGACTTCCATGAAACTACAGTATGAAAAGAAGAGCTATCAATATTGGTGATGATAATGAGGAACGAACCAAGAAAATAAAATCCAGGTAAACTGCTTGATGAATTATCCAGAAAGGCTGCAATTCAGTGGCAGAGCATATGCTTTGCATGCAGAAGTTTCCAGGTTCATCCCCCGTCATCTCCAGTAGGAATAGAAAAGAATCTTCCTGATACCCCGCAGAGCCACTGCCAGTCAGTGTGGACAGTACTAGGCTAGGTGGGCCAATGGTCCGAGCACAAAGGTAGATTCCTAGGTTTCATCTGAAATTTCATTGTGAAATTGAACCATGGAAGTTATTGCAGTTTACTGAGGGAAGGAGTAGTCTCTGGTAGTTCAAGGAAAGCCGTGATAAACCCACTATTGCACCCTAGTTTAGATACATTGTTTTCACCACCCAGTATCATTTTTTTTTTCATTCTTGGACAAGATATTGGAGTGTGTGGTGGTTTCTAAACTCCAGGTAGTATAGGGTGATGCTATGTGGATCTATCCCAATCTGGCTTTAGGCTCAGTTTTTAGGCCAGAAACAATTTTAGGACAGTTAAAACTGTAACTGTGCTACCTCTCATTCCATTGCACTGGCAGGACTTACTGCTAGTACAACAGAGTTAATGCTTCCTAAACTAACCTAGAAATGAACAGAAACACTTCCTTCCAATTTGGTGCTTCCATCTATGAGTATTTCCACTGAGTACTTCCACTTCTCACTGCTTGAGGAACTAATAGCTCCCCATTGCAGGCAAAGTGAGTTCTGCTGACATGTTCTTTGCTACCTTGGTAGATGACTTTGGGAAATAAAGTGGGAAAAAGCAATTCTGTTGATTCTCCTGGATTTCGCAGCATCTTTGGGTACCATTGACCATGGAATTCTTTTGGAATGTTTATCTGGAATGGGTATATAAAACATGTCATGGTTCTTGTTCTTCCTGAATGAACAGTCTCAGGAGGTAGTGAATGGGACTTCTGTTTCATGTATGTACTTCAGTGGAATAGGAATCTCCAAACACTACCTTCCAAGGTTTGGGGAAAGGTGCCATCAAAATACTATAGGGCAATGGCCATAACTGTTTATAGCTAAAAAAACTGTTAAACATCCTCTAAATATAACAAGTACCAGAAACAGTAGGACAGAAGAGAAAGAAACAGCAAGGTCATAAATAGAAAATGGCACATATGAACCTCCTCCCATGTATGCTCTCGTTCACAAGTACACAAACTCACATATGTGCCTGTGGATGCTTGATCAAACTGGAAACACAGGAATGCTTAGCAGAAGTGGCATTCACAAACAATGAATCATGTCTGTCCATGCCGCATCCAAGGACTGACAGGAGTAAGCACTGAGTGGCCAGATGTGAGGGCAATTATAGGTTTCAATGACTTTGCATGGACAGAGGGTGAAGAGTACAAAAACAGAACGGGAAGCTTGACTGGCTCTGGGGCATGAAGAAAATTCCAAGGAAGTTTCTGGTGACTTGACTGAATTCAAACTAGCTGACTTCAGAGGATGTTTCCAAGAAAGTAGTAACTCAAAAACATCATGAGGTTTGCCCAAGTTTCCACCCATTGACCCCAGGAGCACTGCAGGACTGGAAAAGTTCACCCACTTAACCAACTAACTGAATGGTTAGTGTAAAGGTACCCTTGTTGATTGCCTAGATTAGTTGGCAGCTTGACAGTCAGGAAGGTATTTACATGGAACCAGAGTTCCCAGGCTTCACACAGAGCAGCAAAGCAACATTTAATTAAGTTACAGAGAGGACATGTTGGTCAATAAGCTTCAATTACAATGAAGGTATATAGCCTAATTTAGCAGCAGAATCCTGTAGCTCTTAGCTCCCACAAAATCTTTGCTTGTGTGGCCCTTTTTGGTAAATCATACTTTCTTTTTAAACAAGGAGTAAACAAAATAGCAAAATATCTAGTAAATGCTCACAAAGACTTCTTTGGTGAACTTTTCAGTAATACTGTTATACTGAAAAGTAATACTACTACAAGATCAACAAAGACTTTAACCCATTTAAAATTAATATTGTTTCCTATTTAGTCAGCCTTTGAACGGATCCGCAAACTTAGTATACAGAATTTGTATTTTGACTCCTGTGACTGTTGTCATCTTTAAAAAAAACATGGGTGGAGAATTGGTCTCAGAACAACTGCCTATAGCAAAATCTTTAGTGTACACACATACTACTAGTGGACTCCCTACTGAATTACTTGGTGGAACAGTTTTCTACTGATAACAAGGATCTGAAGCTAATTTTCCCCTCTGACAATTTGCAGGACTCAAATAGAAAAACTCCAACTACTAGATGGAGTTCAGTGTTTGGTTTTGATCTGCTTTAATGCCTGGCCAACGGTTTGTGAAGAGGGGATGATTAGCTTCTACATATCGTCCTTGAAAACAAGGGGGAAAACATAAAATGTGCTCTGGTAGATTTATTGGTAAGGCAGGTGTGGCAGAACTTTTGGATCTGGGTTTCCATTCTATTTATAGAATGAACAAGCAAGAACATAGATCTGATCAAGTAGACTGCAGTCTATGAAAAGCAATGTCTTAATTAATGTATTAGTCTTTCAAATGCCACCAGACAGTTTGCTGATTTTTCTTGCAACAGACTAGCATAGCTACCCTCTGGAAGCATAAATATAGTATCTTCAAATATGTATCCTTCAAATTCTGGCCCTTAAGTTGCATGATACTAGTTAACATTCTTTATGTTAAATATTAATTATATCAAACTAGCAGATATAACTACAAGAAACAATATCTAAATAGGTGGTGGAATAATCAGATAGTCTGTGGTTTCCTGGAGGATTTAAAAAAAAAAGCAAGGAAACCCTCAAAACAAAAGCTTGCAAATACTTTCTACCTATTCAAAATTCAGGGCACATTTTAACTTTTCTGCTTGGGAGGAATCAAACAATTATTTGCCATGAGGGATCACTGCTGGTGTGAATGATACCAGACAGCACAGGGAATAAATTAGTTCCTGATTCTGAAAGCTCTCCTGAACTTGTGTGTGTCTCAACACCACGCTTTGACTGACACAGATGCCATAAGTCCCCAGAGACACAGTCAGCCTGGAGGCTGGACCACCAAACATAGTCTCTATAATGAGACACACTAGAAATGTGGGCTACGCATATGGTTCATTAGCTTCTTGTCCACCTAGAATCTACTTGTTCCCTTCCCGCTTTCCAGCTTTGTTTTATGTAGCCTATTAGCAGAGTGGTTAGGCAGTCTATTGCACAGTTTTGAGTGCGGGGAACCACTTCGAATCACAAACCTAGTTGTGAATTCTAAGAAGATTATTAGGAATGGCAGAAAAATCTTGTGGTGGGTGGAAACCTTTGGATCCCATTCTTTTTTTATTAACCGGCTTTAATGGATTAATGGAATAAGGAAACACTACCTTGTCATAGTGTTGCTTGTTGCATTGTTACTTGAGTATTGTATGCAATTTTAATTAAATTCCAAGAATTAGAAATTGGTAGACTAAGCTATAGGATGTTGCAGTCTTAAATGAATTTTGACTATAACCGGGAGAGAGGGACTGTACTATATCTGAGCAACAATAGTCAATAAACTGCAATGATTCTATTGTAATTGCAAATGGGGACTGGAAACTCATTTTTGTTGATGTAAGAAACAAAAAGAGAAAAAGTGCTGGCATTCCCCTGATTAGAAACAAGGCTTTAAATCAGGGAAAAGTAATTGGGTAGCCACTTTTCCCTCCAAATATAGCAGGCATTGCCTGTTTAAATGCCTGTATTATTTGGAAGCTGAAGAGCCATGATTCTGTGAACATTCCAAAAGATGTGTCTTTCTAGCAGATCAATCCTCATGCTGGTAAAGTTCCTTAAACCTTGGGACATAGCCAGCTTGAATGGATCACTGAGGGAAGTAAGTCTCAGAACTTCTATGGATTGTCAGTTCTGACACCAGGAGAAGGGGCACATTTCATTTCTGAGGACAATGTGATTACATTTCTGTACCACCCAACAGCTGAAGTCTAGGCAGTTTACAACAATTTAAAGCCATAAAATATAATAAAGGATTTAAAATGGACTGAAACAATTCTGGGGAAAATAGGGTCTTCCCTGGCACAAGAAAGGGTGTGTTATAGGTGCCAGGTAAACCTGTGTGAGAAACTCATTCCATATCCAGGGTGTCGCAACAGAAAATCCCCTCTTCTTAGTAGCCACCCACTTTATTTCCTTTAGCAGAGGCCCCCATGGGACTGTTGAGGACAATCTTAGGATATACATGGGAGAAAATGCTCCTTCAGATAACCAGGCCCCAAGCCATTTAGGACTTCAAATATTAATACCAGCATTTTGAATTGGATCTGGACATAGCCTGTAGCCTGTTTAGATGGTAAAATACTGGCCTGGTATGATTGCACTGGCCAGCTCCCTTTTTAGCAGTCACTGTTTCAGTGCAGTTGGAGCTTCTGAACCCTTCCAAACACAGCACCATTTAAAATTAAACCCCATTGTGGTAATCTAACTGAAAGGCACCAGAGTATCCATGACTAGGCTAGGGACTCTCGTCCAGAGAAGGACATAGTTGGCAGATCAGCTGGTAAAAGGTGCAGAAATCACCAGGACAAAGTTTTTTATGTGACCGTTCCATCTATTCTACTCTATGAAATGTGAAAATGTGCATCAGCTGTTCCCCTGGAATGTCCAGAGCAGTACAGTTAGAAAACTGGATGATTGAAGAAATGCATCTTAATGATAAGACGTTGGTTCCAAACTGAATACCCTTCCCCCTTTCAAACAGGAAAGAGCAAATGACACCATCGAGGCTTCTCAGCTGGTCTGTCCTTTTAATGTGTCTTCGTAACCTTGGATTAATAATAGTGGTTCCATCCCCTCCTGTATCAGCTTGCTCACTGAGCTTTCCCACAGAACTTGAAGCTGACTGATTCTCAGTAGCTTATCTCTGAGACCACTGGCCCTGGCAATTCAGCTGTGGATTCTGTGGTCTTCTCTTTGTTTGAGTCATAATCTGATTCCACAACCAACCTTTGAAGGCTTTTGTACAGGAGGATTGGCTCAAGTTCAAGGGAACTTCAGGATACAGCCAGTCAGTCTTTGGCAGCAGAGCCAGGACCTCCCAACAGCCAGGACATCCCTCCTGTTATTCTGCTCCCACAGCAGGAGAGCTTACCATTGGAGCCAGAGGAAAAATCACCTCTCAGTCCTTGAATAGGACATCTGCTGAAAAGGAAGATCCAGACATTCCCTTGAAGGAGGAATACTCACCTGCAAGCTAAGTCCCCAGAATATTGAAAGAGCTTTATTCAGGAGCAAGACATTAAAAGTGACCACAGACTGCCTGCAACTGTATGGGTGAGGGTATGGCTCAGCCCAACCAGCACGGAAAGATTATTTTGGAGGAGAACTGCACTAGGAAACATATGCCAAAACTTCTGATTATAAAATGTTTCTTTGACACCTTGAAACCCTGAATTGCTGACTATGCTACAGCCTATTCCCAACAAGTGACAGATTTATGGTACTTACTTCAACCCTCTCATGGTAAACTTCTTGGCTTGTGATTTATAACCTCGTTGTAACTGACCTTGGACTGTTAACTATTGCTTTTGGCTATAACCCTCTGAACCAGTAGTATGGGCTATGGCAAACTGACATCTAGTATACCATCTGTGAGATTTGTTGCTATTATTGTTACATGTTATGCACAACGCATGATCCATTTACACTAATGCAGTTATTAGAAGAATGCAAATACGCAGCAGTGATACTATGGTACAACTATTTTTTACTAAAAAATTGAAGGTCTTGATAAAGGCATGAGGTTTTGCAATCTATTAATGTTACCTGTTAAAAGGTTAAATGAAAACAAGACCTGTATAAAAGAGAATCTTTTACTGCAAAGACAAGTCATAGAACCTGGATCAGCCACTTACTTGTAAGAAGGGGACATTTTACAATCCCATTAAGGATGAAGACAATTGAACCTGCATAGGGATTTTCTAAATTACAGGGAACACTACTTACTCCTTGCATATACACTTAGTTGGGAACTTAGTTATACACATAGCTGGGTACAACAAGCACAATGACAATCTAAAGAATATCCACAGTATCCAACAGTGTCATTCTGCAAGCTCTGCAAAGCTGGAGCCCCTCCACCATATCTTTCTGTAGGTGTGCATTACACTTTTGCAACTGCTTGAACAAGTTTAATGCACAGTGGCATAACTGCTCGTGCAAAAGTAATGCCTAAGCATGTTTGTGGAAATAAAGCTTTAGCCAAACTCTACTGTTATGCAAAGTTGGAACCTAATTTTCACCAGCACAGTGTTATTTGTGCTACTGGCATAACACAACGTGATACTGTCCAAAGACTTTTGCATAGGGAATTCATACAACATTTAAACTAATATTCAAGGAAAATACCTACACAATCAAGCTGTACATGGAAGGCTTTGAATTTTAATCTTAATGCAGCTTGGTTCCAGGCTCTGTTGTAACTTCCTTCATAGGGTGCCTTTACACTCAGTTGCAGTCTCTGATTTAAAAGGAATTGCATACTGTTTCTTGAAAACATTGTCATGGTATCTCTAGCAGCAACTGCCAGATCTTGTGAATGAAAACTTGCCAGTAAGAAGGAGTGATCAATGATGCATGCTTCAAATTATATCTACAAATTTGCAGAGTTTTGGGATAGCAGGTGGACCCTAAAGAAAGCGGTTTCAAGTAGAAACTTTCAAAACAGAACACAAATTGGCTATTATGTTTACAAGCATTAATCTGTCCATATTTGTTCAGAAGTAAGTCAAATAATTATATATCCCATTTTCCACCAAGTGACATATTAAATAGTCAGCATATGAGTTGTACGGTGGATTATGGCCACTGTCATTATAATTGATAGCCACTGAGAGCCAGTGTGGTATAGTGGTTAAGACTGTGGGACTGGGACCAGGCAGTGTAGGTTCTAGTCCCCACTCAGTCATGGAGATAACTGGACAACTTAGGGCCTGTCACGGACTCTCAGCCCAACCTTCTTTACAGGGTTATCATTGTAAGGATAGGAATGAGAGGAGAATTACCATATTTTTCGCTATATAAGATGCACATTTTCCCCCTCAAAAGTAAGGGGAAATGTCTGTGCGTCTTATAGAGCGAATATGTGTGTGCAGTAAGTCTGTCAGATGTGCAGCATGGTGTGCCCGATGCCCAGGACATGTCATACCACCACCGGGACGCTGCCGTCCTGCCTGCACCACATGGCACCACCTGGCTGGCACGCGCTTGGCGTGCCCTGCTCCGCCCCCCCTTCTGGCGTAAGTGAGAGCTGTGTCACTCAGGAGGAGGGGTGCGGAGGAGGAGGAGCCGCGGGCTTTAAACTGCGGGCCACCACAGAGAGACGGACTGGGATGGACTGCCCACCCCCACCACCCACAGGTCGGTGTGTTTTCAAATGGCAACCCGTCTTTTAATGAAGCCCATGGGGAAGTGATGGGGAATGTGCCTGTGATTATCAGGAAGCTTTCCATGGATCAGAACGGTGCCTGCTTTATTAAGTTAATAGAAGGACCAATATCTGTTAATTGATCAGACACATTTTTTTTTAGGATCAGTGGATATTTGAACAGCATTACCTTCGTGTATGAAGTTTATTCTTCAAAGGCTACTTAGTCTACTGTGTGTTTGATTTACCGTACAATATCTCATTTTTTGTCAGAAGTTTTTTTTCTATTATTTACTAGTAGGGCAGCGTGGACATTACTGGCTTTTTTAGATTTGTTATTGAATTGTCTGCAGCAGCTCTTGTATAACTGGTGTAGATTGTGGATTCCTTCAATAATTCCACTACTGACTGTGAATTTTTTGAGATTCAGCAGCGCAGATAGTAACAGCATTTTATTCTAGATTAAATGTGTCTGCTGAGTACGGTAATAAATGTCATGTGGAATGTTCTGTGTGTCATCATCTGGCCGATAGACTGTCACTGGGAAATGTCATACTGTATATTACTATACAGCTGAAATGTATTGTCCTTGTACATGTATAGTCCTTGTACAGAGTGAATACGGTATACCATATCATTTGACCATTTTGCACAGAGGTTTTCTGGTACATTACTGACAGTTCCTTCATCACTGTATCTTCTTGCAGAAAACCTCCCCCATTCTACATACAAGGATGATAAAGCAGAAAAGACTAGCATATAAGATTCCTTTTAAACTAGAGGTAGTAAACTATGCTAAGGAACATGGAAACAGAGCAGCGGAGAGACATTTTGGGCCACCTCCAACTAAAAAAATGATAAGAGAGTGGAGGATACAGGAGGATCAGCTGCAAAAAGTGAATAAAAGTAAGCACACTTTTCATGGGAATTCTGCAAAGTGGCCACAGTTAGAGGTGGCCATGAAAGAATGGATCACACATCACCAGAATAATGGCTTCTCAGTCTCTACAAAAATGATAATACATGAAGCCAAACACATTGCTGCAGAGAAAGGCATTCACAATTTTACTGGATCACCATCGTGGTGCTACAGATTTATGAGACGATGTGGCCTTGCTATGCGCACCAAAACTAGAATTGTGCAAAAAATGCCAAAAGAATATGAATCTAAGTTTCTGTCTTTTCAGAAATTTGTAATTGATGCTAGGAAGAAAAATGGGGTTGAAATTGGCCAGATTGGGAATATGGATGAAGTCCCGCTAACCTTTGATGTGCCATCTAATAGGACTGTTGATTTGAAAGGTGCCAAAACCTTTCACCATGAAAACCTCTGGACATGAGAAAACTCATTACACGGTTGTGTTGTCTTGCTGTGCAGATGGCACCAAATTGCCACCTATGTTAATTTTCAAAAGGAAAACATTTCCAAAAGAAGTGATTCCAAGAGGAGTTGTACATGTTCATGAGAAAGGATGGATGGACGAAAATGAAATGAGAGTATGGGTTGAAAAAGTGTGGTCCAAATGTCCTGGACGGCTTCTGAAAAAACCTGCCTTATTAGTGCTTGACCAGTTTAGAGCACATATTAGCGAAACTACAAAAAAGTGCTTTAAAGAAATGAAGACTCATCTAGCTGTAATTCCTGGAGGTCTTACCAGCCAGTTGCAACCTCTCGACGTTTCCATCAACAAACCATTTAAGGTCTTTATGCAAGAAGAGTGGAACAAATGGATGGCTGCTGGTAATCATGATCTGACACCTACTGGACGAATGAAGAGGCCCACTATCACTCAAGTTTGTGAATGGGTGAAAACATCATGGCACTCAGTGAAGGAGGAAATCATTGTACAGTCATTAAAAAAATGTGGAATTAGCAATGCTTTGGATGGAACCGAAGATGGTATCTTATATGAAGATAGTAAAGAAAGTGATGTTAGTGATTGTGAGCAACAGAGCTTCATAAATTCTGACTGTAGAGATGATGAGTTCTATGGGTTCAACGAAAACTAGAAGAGTACTCGAACTTTAAAGTCTCTCTTTTGTTAATGACAGTGATGATGGTTCTTAATGCCACTGTTGACTGCTGTTCACTTTACAAGGTTGAAATACGGTATTACTGAATTCTGTTACAGTTTATTAAATAGTTTAGTAAACCATTTGATTCAGAATACTTTTTTTCTTGTTTTCCTCCTCTAAAAACTAGGTGCGTCTTATGGTCAGGTGCATCTTATAGAGCGAAAAATACAGTATAAGCCACCTTGAGTCCTTCAGAGGGTAAAGGTGGGATATAAATATAATAAGTAAATAAATAAAATCTGACATGAAAGAGAACTATAACATTGGGCAGTATCCATAATGCTGCTGCATTTCAGTTTGTTCCATTGCATCAGCAAGACCCATAACTTAGCTCAGAGAAGATTAGCACTGCCTAGAGTACGTCTAAGTTCCTTCTATAAGCCGAGCTGAGTTGCTCATTCTGCAAATGAGCATTTCAATGATTTCTGATTGCATTAAGCACCATGATCGCCTTGTTGTACTAGTGAAGGGGCCTGCTGACACATGCAGCATAGAAAATGCCCAATGATTGAGAGCATTTTTACTCTCTTAGAAACCTGGAGTTATTGCTATAAATATATTATTCTACTATTATAACCCATTCACTGTTATAATCTCTTTGCTACTTACTGTTGGCTGTCATCAAGTCGCTAAGATTAACCTTTAATATCATCTTTCCACAGAAGTCACCATGGCAGTATTTAAGAATCAAATACAACAATAGTAGTGTAAAAACATAACTATTATTATAATTCCTATTACTTTTATCATCATTATTGGTATCATTTCTATACCACTCAATAGTCAAGGCTGTCTGGCAAAAAATTACAAATCGCAAATACAAAATAGTAATAATATAATATATTTTTTTTACAATACCCACTTAGAAAACAATTTAATCAACTGAAACAGTTGCAGTTTCATCACACAATGAAACTTTTAAAATATTATGTGTCCTGGAAAACTTCATATGTACATGTAGCTTTAGTCCTCATAGGAAAAAGGTGAGGACTTTGAATTTCATACACAGAGTTTTAACAGTACAGGTATATTACTATCCTACCCAGAAATTACTTGTTCTTGATGAAGGAATCATAAACCATGAACAACACTGGGATACCTAGAAATATTATTTCTGTGCCAGTGAAGGGTTTTTTGTTTTTGGATAAGGCTTAGGAAATTTGGACCAAAACACTAGAGGATATTTCCCCAAAACATTACCTTTGCTTGAATATTTCACTAGCCATTGTGCTGAAAGAAGGAAATGGAGGGGAGATATTCATGCATAAAGCTGTGGAGGAAAATTCATCCAGTTTTATTTATTGCAAGACTAGCCCACAGCCTGTTGGTTCATGGGCTTATTTGCTTCAACCCATGAAGCCAGATAGGCCAGTGGTACTGCTATTGGACCAATCAATAGAAATCCCTTAAAAGGGTAACTCCACTCATCCCTTTCTAGCATTTGTTAGCCTACCTATCAGCACCATGTTGGAGATTAGCCAGTAGCCAGCTACAGCTGAGTAAAATGCAGCGGTTGTTTCCACAGATGACTATAAGAAAGCTTCTATATTGTACGGTGCACTGGAGCAAGTAATTTAGCTTAGTTTGTTTTATTATGTTGGCTAGAATTGACAGGTTCAATACGTGCTGAAGAGAATTAAGTGCAGGTCAGGCTGCTGTGCACCCTGAGCTTGACTGGTAAAGGTCACCTGTTCAACATATAAGGGAAAGGAGATGCTCTGGTTGCTGTATCCCATCTAAGAGTCTCTAGCTAGGTAAAGAAAAGGTGCCAGGTGCCTTGTTGGGACAACTGTATAGGTGAGCACAGGAAGAAAAAATATGGATCAGTTAGTATTTGGAGGCAGGATAATCTTGTTGACACATCTTTATGAGCAAACAGGCAAAGAAAAGCGGGGATCAGTTAGGTCTTGAAAGTAAAGTAAAGGGGCGCATTTTAAGGCACACAGTAGGATGGAGTCCTCTTTGCTCTCACCTTAAGTAGCAGATCACTTGCAATGTATTATGGAGTTGACTGAGTGCCACAGAGCTCCTGCTTGCTGTAGGTCCTTGTATGTTTCAAGAGTTTTGTGACCCTAACATCACATAGGCCTCAATTAGGGGTGGGGGGATGGGAACAGTGAAATGGGAAGGTGCCAAGCATTTTATCTTATTCATTAAATGGGCAGGTGAATAGGAAAGCAATTCAAGTAAGAGAGCAAGTGGTGCTTCAGTGAGAGACTTTGGTTGTTTAATCACGCACCTTCAATGACAGAGTCTTGGGGGGGGGGGGGGGGATCAGACATTGTGATCTTCCATTTGTAGCCTTTCCTGGTTTTTTTGCTGTTGCTGCTTCTGGCCTTTTTCTTACCAGAAAAATGTATGTAAAGGAAAATACTGAAGCCTTATTGATGTGTTATAAATGTAGTGAAACTCACTATGTGGACAGGACTGGGGTCATGTGTAGTAGCCCTGCCCATAGGCATCTACACACACTGTGAGAAAGTCTCCAGTGGAGAGGTGTGCAGTATTATGCGCTTAGTCTTCTGTGTGATTTGGAACCAATCATTCAGGATTCTGGATTCTGCAGAAGCCTTCAGACATATAGCTTTATATCCATTGACCTCCATACTGCTGAATTTCACATTATACCCTTATAAGAGGTTGCTCCAGACAAGGCACTCTACTTTAGGTTCAAAGATACTTAGGAGAACACGAGCCCACCAGCATCAGTGATATATGCAGTAAGCTGTATATTGAACACAGTGATAAAATATGGATGTAGAGGCAAAAAAAGGTGTAGATCCTTCCGTTGTCTCTGGATTTCCTGAACATGCCAGGATGCTCCGTGATCCTAAAAGGTTCCTGAGTGTGGAGCATACAAATTCCTTCTCTCCAGCCAAGAATGAAGGACAAGGGCTCTTGCCATGGGTTTTATATGATTTCTGTCTCCTGCTATTGTAGAACCCATCAGGATGCTCACTTCCTTCATTGGGTCTTGCATGGAGGTTAGGGTGCCTTCAACGTGCCCCTCCCTCCTGATCCTGTCACACATGCCTTCAGGAAAGCTTCTGAACTTCAGGAATGTTCTCTACACTGTCCAGTTTATCTCAAGAATCGCTTCACCATTTTTCCAGTAGAATAGACATGCATGAATGCCTGCAGCAGAGCTACAATGAGACAGAACATCAGGTTCCATTACTGTTCTCCTGGTGAGCTCACTACTTTTTATAATGCATGACCAGGCATATAATGTTGCACTATGCCTTTGGGCTGTAGAGATAAAAACTCTCCATCTGGAAGAACCCAAGTTCATCTGATTGCTGCTGCCCATAATCAATTCTCTTTCTTATGCCCCTGGGCAACTGTTAAGGGTAAGATAGTCAAAGGATCTTATCCTTAACAGATATTCAAAGATCTTATCCTTAAATCATTGCCAAACTTGAGTAGTTCAGGTGTACCATTCTGATATCCCATCTGTGCCTGGTCCGAGCTGAGATCAAACTAGTAAAACAGTAACATTTATCCAATTTATAACATGTTAAATTCACTCAGAAGCTCTGTAAGAAAGGTGTTGATTTAGAAACAGGAACCACCATGTAAGAAATTGTGACCAATTATGACTCTAATAAAAATACCTTTCAGCCTTTTAACTGATTCCTACCTTGGTCCATAACACATTAGCTACAGAAGATTGCAGCAAACCAGAGAGAGAATGGGAAAATACTAGTGCAGAAAAAGACGGAGGCCCTAGACCTTCCCACTAATTACTTTAGGAGATCTGAATCAATACACTGTGGAATAAAGCTAACCAATTGGCACATATGACTAGGCAGTGCAGCGATAAGGAAGGTCCAATATGCAAGATCTCCCTGAATCTGCAGAGCAGTCACTTTTTCTCCCATCTGACCTCCAACACCAGCACCAGTAAGGCTTTATCTCAAAGCAAGACTAACTGTTAAAATGGAGAAAAAAACATTCTGAATAAAATGGAATGAATATAGAACAGCTTGTTGTAGCAATTACAGTCAGGTTAAAGTCATTTCATTTAAGAACTCTATAGCCAGATAGCTAATCCTTTTCATCAGCATTTTATTTAAGCTTTAAAGATTTATGTGGAGATATTTCCTTGTAGCTTATACCCAGCTGAAAAGGCTGAAAGCTTAAGATTAAGCCAGATAGCTATTCATACACTTGATTATTAACTGGCAGGAAATGGTCAATTTGTAAGCATTAAATGCCATTCTAACTAGCAAGAATGCAAGATTGTCCATGGAAAATAAAGTAACTTCCTTTTCCATGTGGCAATGAAGGGAAAACTTGTGTGTTTTTGGTTAATACATTTGTTTCTGAACTGCTGTACTTAGGTACAAATTAAAGTGCCCTGGGTGAATAAGAATATGCTTTTCTTGGCTTAAAATGCAGTAATGGCTTCTGGGCACATGCAGCCTGCCCCATGTGTGTTTCACTCCAATGGAAATTGTTTCCTCCAAGTATGTGTCTTTAGGACTTAGCTGTAATGTACACAGCTCCCCTGGGATGAGGCTTTCCTGCATGTGCATCCATCCTCTTCTCTGTCATCTTTCTAAAGGCAGGCAAAGACAGTTTTATTTATTTTTAATGCATAAGGAAAGCCTTTCTGGATCAGTCCAAGGATCTATCTAGTCCAGAATTCTCTTCTCTCAGTGACCAACTACTTACCCAAGGGAAACCCAAAAGCAGGACCTGAATGCAATAGCAGCCTCCCGTCTAAGACTCCAGTAACTAGTACACATAGGCATACTTTAGGAACTAAGACCTTTTAAACTGCAATCCTATAAACAGTTACCTGGGAGTAAGTTTCATTAAACTCAGCACCACTAGGATTGCTCATCACTGACTCCTGTTTAACCCTGAAACCTTCAGTTAAAGGAAACCTAGGCAACTATGCTGAGAAAGGTCTGTCAGAGACCTTCATTTTGAAAAAATATTTTTCCTTAATTTGAACAACATGCACAATTCAGCATTTCTGCACATGGAAATCCTTCCCCAGTCACTTGCCTCCCAGAGAAATTGTTACAGTTTCTGGTACACCAGGGAAGCATAGCCACTGGCCATTCTGGCTGGGAATGATGGCAGTTGTAGCTCAACAGCTCTGGAGGACACCAGGCTGGGAAGGCCAGAATACAGGATCCTATACCTGTCCCCACTGTCTGCTGCCGTTCCTTGACCTTCAAGAAGCAGCTTCTCTTGAATGTGTCTTCCATTCTAACATGAGAAACCCACAGGGGCCCTAGCATGCCATTGTCTTGAATCATGACAGAATGAATTACCAGGATATCAGATTACACCTATGGAAGGCGCTCCCCAGAGAGGCCCGCCTGGCGCCGGCCTTATTTGTTTTTCGGCGCCAGGCCAAGACCTTTTTATTTAAACGATATTTTAATTGTAAATTCTTGTTTATATTTATTGGTTTTAGACTATTGCCAAGATGCTCCGAATTTTTAATGTTATTCTATGTTGTTTATCTTCTTTGTAAGCCGCCCCAAGGCTTTCTGCGATGGGGGTGGCATAACAATGCTTATAAATAAATAAAATAAAAATAAATGATTATTTCTCATACGCTTAATATACATGGGGAATATGCCATTTGTATCTTGGTATGGATTGAACTATGTGCTATGAGTCAAAAAAACAGAATATTTCTCATTTCATCAACTTGCTTAAACAATTAGGCTTTACAGGAAGTTAACTGATTTACCAAGCTGATAAAATAGAAATATTTCAAATGTGATAATGTAGCTAGAGAAGTCTCTTCTGGAATTTTGAATGGAACTGTTGGTGTGTCATGTAACAATTACGTCAAGTTTTGCCACCATTAGCTTTCATTTGGCAAACTATATTGATCAATGTTTGATCAATTGATCAAGTAATTTCTTCCAGCACTGATGGACAGAAGGTACAAAATAAATTCCATGTAATATTTCTGTCTCTCTAGATGTCTACTCTGAAGTAAGAACTCAATGGTGTAGTTTTTTTAACCAGATCAGAGGGTATGTAAGTCCTTTACAGGAGTAAAAATATTGCTTTATTTTGGAGAACAAGCATTATATTGCTGTGCTTCAAGAAAGTGTTTAATTTTTCTAGCAACTGAATTATCAGAAAATAAACATGGTGGTGAAGCTAATTCAGCAGCTATTTTTCAAATGTTGTCAATTAAAATATACTTTTTCCTAAAATGAGTATTTTTAAAATTTAATTAGCATATATAAAATAAGATAAAAAAATATTGACTGTAATAGTATCTTTCAACTGACAGCACATTTATGCAGTGCCAGGCAAGTTATAATGCCATGTGAGGTGGGACAGGATGTATGACTGTCCACTACACCTCTCCTTGCTCCATGTGTCCCCCATCCCTCTCCCACTATGCACTACATATGTTGCGTCCTTCACTACTGACTGCCATACTTCCTGTGCATGTCTGTCCCCCCCACCCCACATCTCCCATCTACTTTCCCATTGCTGTCTGTTGATGAATGAATGTAGCCATTGGTGCTTCTGTTCTCTAAAGAGCTGGGTAGACCAATGAGAGCAACAGAAAGGCCCAAATGCCTGGATCTGAGGGGTCCTTCTTCAGCATTATACACGGTGTTCCTTGGAGATCACCCAGAGTGCATGTGATCTCCAAGTATATCCTTCCTACAATCCCTGGTTCTAGGAAAGGGCCTATCAGAAACAGATCACTGGCCCTGGCAAGCCATGCTGGCCACCTTTTACAACCAGTGTGGCTCTTCAAACAGAGTGTGCACCAGCCCGTTACTACATAGGAACATAAGAAGCCATGCTGGATGAAACCAATGGTCTATCCAGTTGAGCACTCCATTCACACAGTGACAAAACAGCTGTACCGAGGTTCCCTCAAGCAGGATGAGTACAATCTGTCAGAACTGGAGCATACAGTTATCTAGTCAATGTGTGGGTAGATGAAGTCACCCATGAAGTCATCATCACCTTGAGAAGATTATCAGGGTGTGCCATAGGGTGAGTTGCTGCCCTGGGGAGTCCTGCTTTGTTCTCCCCTTGTAGACTTGCTGCAGTAGAAGACCATGGCAAATGTTCTAGAAAGCCCCTGTGGCATTTGTCTCCTACTGCAGCAAGTCCACAAGGGGAGAACAAAGCAGGACTCAGTGGTCAGACAGGGACTGCAGGTGGCGCAGTGGTTTAAACCGCTGTGCTGCTGGGCTGGTTGATCGAAAGGTCGCCAGTTTGAATCTGCACAACGGGGTGAGTTCCCATTGCTCCGTCCCAGCTCCTGCCCACCTTGCAGTTCGAAAGCATGCAAATGCAAGTAGATAAAAAGGCACCACTTCGGTGGGCAGGTAACAACCATTCTGTGCACTTCGGTGTTTAGTCATGCCGGCCACATGACCACAGAGACTGTCTGTGGACAAACTCTGGCTCCCCCAGCCAGGAAACAGAGATGAGCACCGCCCCCGAGAGTCAGGCATGACTGGACTTAATGTCAAGGGGAATCCTTTACCTTTACCTTGAATGGTCAGGTGGCAGCAGTAGAGCACCAATCCAGCAACACTGTGGAGAGATAGTAATTCATTACTTCTGCCACCTCAGGTGGGGGCTTCACTTTACTAAAAGGGAAGGCTCTCATTTCTATTACACCAGGCCTTACAGCTGAAGGCAAGGGAGAGTTGCAGGCCAAAACATCTAGCTCAGGTGTCCCCAATCACAAAAAGGTATTACAGATTTTGTGTTTTAAAAAAAAGTTTAAGCTTTAGCTAAGGAAACTTGACCAATTGATCTTTGTTCATTCCAGTATGAACTGATTTGATTCACAGCTTTCTTAGTAACAGTGATCCTATGCACTCTTATTCAGAAATATGCTCCATTGTGCTTAATAGAACTTATTCCTGTATAGGTTTATAGTCTTAGGTATTTGCATATTGCCTTATAGACCCTGAGGTTCTCCCCGAGCCATTCACAATTAAAAGCAGGGATAAAGAATTGTAGCTTCACAGATGTTTTGGCCTGCAACTCCCATCTGCTCTCTTTAGTCAGTGGTAAGGGATCATGAAAATTATAGCCCAAAACATCTGGAGAGCTGCAATTATCCTATTCCTGATTAAGAGCATATTAAAAACCAGTAGCCTTCTAACATAATGCAGAATAAAAATAGAGGCTGTTATGATATGCAGCTCCCTCAACGTCCAAAGAACCAACAGAGGGACAGAGTGAGGGAGGTTTACCATTTTGGAATTCCCATGCTACATAGGTCCAGGTATAGAAAATTCTAAGAAAAAAAATCAGGATCATTCCAGCCATCTGGCAACTCAGGGCTATTGATGATGAAGATCCATAATCCATGGCAACAAGAATTCACATTATATGAAAAATATAGCAATACCTTTTATGGCAAGTTCAAACAGAGGGGTTTTCAGGTAACAAAGACAAGAATGTTCACAAAATGTCCCAGACATCCAATTAAAACAAGGTGGGGATGTAGTAGTCTTCCTTCTGAGCAAACCGACATTAACCCTTTAATATAGTCCTTTACCCAACAGGACATTTCTCTTCTATGCTTCAGGGATGAAGCTTCACCCAGTGTGAAAACCACCCTTCTCTATTAGGGTTTCACAGAGGGGAGACCAGCCTTCTCCTTTCCAAGTCCTAAGTTAAAAGCCTTTCTGTGAGAACCTGCCTATGCATACTTACATTCAGCCCTCATCTGTTTTCCCTTGAAAACATGGATAGAGATAATTTCACACTAATTCTGACATTCCATAGGCTGAAAAGGCCCAAACTCTTCTGGATCCCTTTGGATCAGATTCTGGTGATAACATACAGAGTTCACTGCAAAACTAGACCTGGGCCACAACAAAGAAAGTAGTCTGTATCTCCCATCACCTTCCCAAAAGCATTGTCTTTGGAAGTATAAATGAAAGGTAAGCCCTGGTTTGACGCTAGAGGCATCACTTACAAAACTTACCCTGCCCTTCCTCTCTCATCACCCTGCCTCCTGGTTTCATTTCATGAGCTGCTAGAAGGGGAAATGTAACCATTTTTAACAGGTCCTATAAAATTCGGAAATGGATCCAAGGTTTCTGGATCCATTTGATTAGTACCAAGCCATTTCAAGCAAAACCTGATTTCAGACATAATCTGTCTCACTTCTCAGTACAAGGTTTGTCTGGATGCACACCCTTAATGTTTAAATGCATATGTGTGTCTTCTGTGTGCGTGTGCATTTAAAAAGCCACAGATTAATGAGGAAACAGAACGGGAAGAATTTATGAGTAAACACAAGTGAAAGTGACTGATCCGACCAGCCCTAGCTTTAGCTTAATTAGGTTAGAGGGCTTTTCCAAGCTTTATTAGGCAAGCTCAGGATTTCACAGCTGCCTTGCTTCTCTGTGCCTTTTGCTCAGGGATTGCACAGTTCCTTGGAGCCCTCACTATTGAGCCTTTGGGGACTTTAACCCAGTTTTATCTCTGAACTGTAATTAGTGTCCAGGGTTTGGAGGAAAAGCAGACAAACACTTTCCCTTTCCATGCAATTTGCTTTGCTGTTCAGCAAAAGGTTCCCCCTCATCAAACATGCAAATTGTGTCATGAAAATCAAAATTCACAAGAAGTCAGCTTAGGTCTACTTTATACCATCCTTCAAGTGACTTTTTGAGAATACCAGTGTCAGCATGTCGGCCTCCATCAAGCATATTTTTGTCTTCCTCCAGGCTTAGGTGGCAAGTGAAGAGAATTATACTCAGGCTATACCTTAAGGGCAATTTAACTCATATCTCGATTATGAGACTGAGATTTCCTGTTGTCTGCAACATATTATAAGTTCTCTGAAGGAGAAAGTTTCTTCCCACTGGAATATATATTCAGGAAGGCAAACCACAGCCTGTGCGATTCTTGTAGGCTTAAGGATCGGATCCAGGCCCCTGCTGTTGCAGAACACCACGTTACACCATCCTATTCAGATGGCTGCCCAGTTTCTTTTTGAATGTCTCTAGTGTGGGAGAGCCCACCACCTCTCTAGGCAGCTGGTTCCACTGCCGTATTGCTCTGACAGTGAGGAAGCTTTTCCTGATGTCCAGCCTGAATCTCGGTTGTTGCAACTTGAATTGATTATTTGGTGCCCTATACTCTGGCATCAGCAAGAAGGGATCTTGATCTTCCTCTTTGTGACAGCCTTTGAGGTACTTATAGAGGGATATCAATTAGAGGCAGTGGGTTCCAGTAGAACGTATTTAGACATATCACAGCAAACTAACTGTATACTCATACAAAAAAAACCCTAATTTGTGTCAATTTGTTTTGGTTTAGTTAACTTTTTGCAACAAATTTGCTTCTTCACAGTGTGAGTAGCTTGTGCACATCAAGTGTTAACAATGCCATCTCCATTCCTGATTGTAACAAAATAAAATGTGAAAAAGTCAAAGGGGTGGATACTTTTGCAAGGCATTTTATTTTAAAGAGTGACAATCCTTAGGTATAGCTGGGATATAAATAAATATAATAACTAATAAATAGACCATGCTACATTTCATCCTTTTAATTGTTGTGAACTGTCCAGAGTTTGACTATTCTGAGGTATATTGTTGTTGTCCTTACTGTTTTCATTTATTTCATATCTATATGTCCTAATAACCAAAGCTTGCTGGGTGACTCATAGAAATTAATTAAACAGAAATGTAATAATACAATATAGCATGATATTTTAATATACAAAGGTTATCCTCAAACTTATTGAAAACCTCTGTACCTTCTGGCAAAGCTACAAGGCATCTACAAATAGTCTCTTCAGCACCTCTTGGAAAATGACTCCCTAACCCAGCTTTTAGGTAAATTTCTTCCTGCAGAATAATTTCTATGTAAAGAATTTAAAGATGGAAGCTGGAAAATAAGTTTGTGAAAACTAATGCAGCTTTCCTGTGTTGCAACTGCTGAGCTTCTGCTGAAACCAAAAGTTCAAGTTTGGGGCAGTCAAGTCATATGCTGTGTGGAACAGCAGCATTTCACAGGGAGAAAACCCTGCCCTTCCCCTTTCCTAGTCAAAATTTCAATGCAAGCAAGCACCCAGCAAAGGACATGTAAGAGAACAGAGAAAGGATTAAAATGATGAACAGTATGGGGAAGGAAAAGTGGCATTTTCGTTTACTGTTCCCTATAATTTAAAAGGCTACCTTCATGCTTCATGCCATCCTGACACCCTTGGTACTGGATGGGATAGAAATGTTGAAATAAATAAATAATGCTATAGCTCTATTGATCTGCTAAGGGAGTGAGCCTTCAGGTTTCCTGGTCGCCACAAGGATACTGAGCTCAGGCAGGCTTGTATTAAGGCAGATGATGTCAGTGGTGCAGCTTAAAATATCCAAAGCAGATGCCCTTTTGTGCTCTCCAGTAACAAAACAGATGGGTTCCAGAACTGATTGCAATGATCTTGCTGTGAAAAGCAAGAGATATTCCTTATTTGGGGCACTGCATAGGAAAGCAATGGATGAGTCAACATAGTGTCCCTTTGGTTCCCAATTAGGGTTGTACAAATGCAAATTCATGGTCTGAAGAAGCCCTCCACTGTCCCTTATCAAAATGTGGCATTCATACAACCAGTTAAGTTTTATATTTACATTTATTTACATTAGATATCTACATTCTAATGTAAATATTTTGAGCCATATATTGGGAATCAATCAGTTACATTGTTTCAAAATTTATGATAGAGCCCACAATGTAGCTGCCTGCAGTATTCACCCCGGATATTCTCTATTATCATGCAATTAAAGTAAATGCACATGAACTTTTTTAGCCAAGGATAAGTCTAAAGCATCTTTAATTATGTGAGGCAAACTTAGTATAAAGCAGTCTTTTCCAGGTTGGGGAGCTCCAAATCTGCTGAAGAATAACACAACTTTGGAAACAATACCCTATATAATTTTTTTAAAGCTTGCATCTTTAACCTTCAAAACTACATGGAGGGCCAGGCACACTGCATGCTGAATCTTACATTATGCAAGGTCAGATTCTGATTCATGTTATCTTATGCTTTTATGCACTTATATTTATCTAAATAGGTTTTTGCATGCAGTTCTCTTGAGAGAAAAAGCAGCTGGATAAAAAGTTGAATATAAAGAAGGTGTTCTTCATTTTAAAAAAATCCTGAACTATATTTCTGCATTATAGAAAGGAGGGATGACAACCCTTCTTCATGTTTATATCCTTCATAGTGTAGTTATTTTAGCCATCATGCACATTTATGTCTATCTTTGCCTGTTGTAACCTTCCTCTGAATACTTGTAGGCATGCTTCTACTTATGAATAATATGAATTAATTAACCTTTATATGCAGAATATTCTGTATCTTGTACTACCAGCAACAAATCTGAACAAGATATTACTTACTGAGAAAAAAGTTATTATTTCAGAGGTTATAGTCTATTTTTTCTTTTTTACAAGAACTCAAATTATTTAGCTGATATGCATTTCTTCAAAATTACACTGTATACTTCGTTCGTAGTCCTAGAGTTCATCATTACATCCTCACTGTTTGCAGCTTCCTTGACATTGTCAGCCAGATGTGGATCATGAGGGCAAGATGTGATATATCTTGAATATCATGACACTACATATGGAACATTAGGTGAAATGTTCCCAGACTGAGGGCTGTTCAGCAGTGGAATGGACTGGCTCATGAGGCGATCGCTTTTCCTTCGTTCAATGTATTTAAGTAGAAGACATCTGTCAGGATGCTGTTAGCTGCATCCAGCACTGTAAGTCTACACTGAGTGTTGGTTGAACCAGATAACTTTCAAGTTCTCTTCCAACTTGATGATTCTGTGCTTCTGTGTGGGATTAACTAGGTATTTTCCAATTGCAGCTTTCACTGGGGAAAGCAGAAGGAAGAAGAAGCATCACTTGTATCATTCTTTGGGTAGAGGTTACCACCTTTCCAGCAAGGTACAGCATGAAGATTGGTTGGACAGTCCTGCTATGCAGCTTTGCCATTGTCGTCATGGATGAACTGCATATTTTTCATGTATCATTCAGTTTAACTAAGTATCAGTGCATGCCACAGCATAAAGAAAAAAAG
Organism: Varanus komodoensis; assembly: GCF_004798865.1. Classification (NCBI taxonomy): domain Eukaryota; kingdom Metazoa; phylum Chordata; class Lepidosauria; order Squamata; family Varanidae; genus Varanus; species Varanus komodoensis. The sequence goes on along the minus strand of NW_025335941.1, from coordinate 3,076,828 downwards.
CTCACAGCAAAATCTTATGAATATGTACTCTGTTTTAAACCCCAGGTTAGTTTAATTAAACTGCTTCAGATGCAGAAATGAAATTAAATGGCCATTTATTGTGTGTGTGCATGTGACTTGCAACAAAATTTTGCAGTGTGAACTTCTGCCCTATGGCAAAACCTAGAGTTCCCCCAAGCCTGCTGACACCTCCCTCTTATATGGTATCCCTGATGATGGTGATATTTTGATTCTGTATGGATCCACACTCACAGAATGACTATGCTGTTAACAAACCCATTAATCTGGATAAGGGCACATGAAAGAAAGTGCTCTTAACTATCCTTGCTGTCAACATACTGCAGGAGCAACACCAAGGAATAAGCAAATGAAGTGCCTTTCCTGACCAAAAGAGGATGTTTCACTTTTTTCTGTATGAAACTGAAAGAACGTTACCCTCACATCCATTAGTCCCATACTTCACACAAGAAGGGAAGTAGGAAGTTCAGTCTCTCTCTTTGGAGAGACAAACTACTCTTTTTTGGCTATCTTTGATGGCTACTAAGAAATGACCACTTCTGAGAGCCACTCCCCATGTGAGTTTGTCCTTCCCTACTGGTATTTATTTCTATATGCCCCTTGTTCCATAATGTTCACCAGATGTTCAAATCTACAGATTTGTAACAAAAGATTTGGTCTTGGTTCTTTTCTCTAGGTCTTAGCCATGACTTCTCCAGAGCATTGATGCTGACTGTGAAACTGCTATGAATCAACTGGTGAATCTTTAACTGTATTCTAGCTATGTATATTTGTCCATGTTCACACTTTGACCATGATGATGTTCCCCTGCACCATGTGGCCAAGTTTCTGAAGGAGCAGTCCCAGGAGGAAAAGGAACATGCTGAAAAGTTCCTGAGGTCCCAGACCAAGTGAGGAGGTTGTGTTACGCTGTAGGACATCAAAAAGCCAGAACAGGATGAATGGGGGAAAACAGCCTAGAAGCCTTACAGTGTACCCTACAGCTAGAGAAGGTGGTAAATCAGGCCTTGCTGGATCTGCACAAACTGGCAATGACCCTCAACTGTGTTACTTTCTGAAGTCTGAATTCTTGGAAGGGAAGGTGAAAGCCAACAAACAGCTGGGCAACTGCCTCACCGATCTGAAGCACCTGGGGATGCTCCAGAATGGCCTGCAGGAGTACCTGTTCAACAAACTCACCCTGGGGAAGAGAAACTGGGTCTCTCAATCACTTTAAATGTGCACAGTACCTGTTGGGAATAAAATAAAATATCATCTGGAAAAAAAAGAAAAGGCAAAACAACCAGGTAAATGCCAATTAATTGGGAAATAAAAGGCAAAATGCTTTTGGCAGAGGAATACCTGAGTTGGATGCTTTGCAGGAGCTCTGTGGTTTTCTCATGGAATCAATTAAAGAAAACAGCAAACTCTCAGGATGAGAGAAGGCAGAGAAGGATGTCATTGACATAAACATGGTAGAAGGAATCGTAAGAATGAATTGGAGCACCCAGAGATAACAGATTAGAATAAAAAGTAGGTTGTGAGTAATAAAGAAATGACAGGGGAACAGAATACTTCTGTATTCTAATGAAAAACCACATATTTGTTTCAGAAAGCACATAACATTGTCCAGTTGGTATTATTTATAGTTTCCTGACAGAATGAAAAAAAGATTTGCTGAGATAAGAAGTTATTTTTGTCATTTTTTTCCTAGTTCTGTCTCCAACTTGAAATAGCAGACAGAGAAGTGACAAAGAGAGGTGAGACACAACAATTTTGAAACTGAGACTTGTTTGAATGCATTGTTTTGACATTAAAAATCTAAATCATAAAAAGTGGAAATTAAATTATGCCTATCAAGACCAAGTGTGGAACACTGCAAAGATTCAAGGACAGTGAGCTCTTTATGCATGCAGCCATACCACAAAAAGGCAACACAAATGGGACACACATAAATTAGATGAAATTAGGTATACACCTTTTAGAGGAAGCAGTTGTTAAAATGCTTAAGAAAACTAAATGATTCGTAAGTAGAAGGGCATAAGAAAGTCTTTTAAATATGGTTATCTAATATCAATACCTACACAGAGATTAGAGGGTATTCCAATCTTGTGGCTATGTTAAATACACAGATTGCTTCTGTCAGTAAAGGCAGAATTCTACCAGTGTTTTTAAATGCAACTTTTTAGTCTGGCAGTCATTCGGCAGCATTGCTGTATCAACTGAACCCTTGACAAAGAACGCAACGTCCACTTTGAGGCAAGATCTATGTGGCTCTGCCACCATAAAGCAGCCTGCTCACTCAGTCCCCTGCTGTTATGATGCCAGTGCAAGGAATTGCCAGCTTCCATGCCTTCAACTGCCACTGTTCTTCCCTTTCTACTCTTGGCAATGCGGCAATTGTATCCTTATGTGGCCCTCTTTGCACTGCCTGAGACGTAGTCATTATTTGGTAACAGCAAGATGCTGAGGTCAGCTAACAGTGCAGTGCGGCCTGTCATCATGATGTCTTGATGGAGTGTGTGCTTTCAGCAGCACAGCACTGAATCAAAGGATAAAAATCGAATGCTTTCTTCTTATTTGAGGGTAACTTCTGCAGAAGATGGTTTTGCAAATGGTACTTGCATCTTTCTTGATCTGAAAACAGCTTCAGGTTTATTTCAGGACTCACTTGAGAGGAATTTCAGTCTGTTGCATTCCTCTGCTTCATGTCAAATTGTCCTGACCCAGCAAAAATATGAAATATTCAAACTTCATAATTAAGCATGCCTCATTTTGCATGGGTCATTCAAATGTGATGCTGCCTCCTTCAGACACTTTAGACTGTGAGTACTTTACTTGGCTTGCGAAGAGAAGATTTACATCCAAAATGAGCTAAGTGAAATCATTATCATCTTTGTTATAAATAATCAATTACCGTATTTTTCGCTCTGTAAGACGCACTTTTTCCCCCCTCAAAAGTAAGGGGAAATGTCTGTGCGTCTTATAGAGCGAATGTGTGTGTGCTCGATGCCCAGGATGCTGCCGGCCTGCCTGCACCATGTGGCACCACCTGGCCGGCACATGCTCGGCGCGTGCTGCTCCACGCCCCCCTCCGGCGCAGGTGAGAGCTGTGCTGTTCAGGGGGAGCAGTGTGGAGGAGGAGGAGCTGCGGGCTTTAACCTGCCGGCTGCACGGAGAGACGGACTGCTCACTCCCACCGCCTGAGAAGACCTACCGCCACCACTGCCGCCCCGCCGCCCAGAAGACCACCACCGGCACACTGCCGGACCCATGTGGCACCACCTGGCCGGCACGCGCTCAGCACGCCCTGCTCTGCCCCCCCCCTCCAGTGCAGGTGAGAGCTGTGCCGCTCAGGGGGAGCAGGGTGGAGGAGGAGCAGCCGCGGGCTTTAACCCGCTGGCTGCACGGAGAGACGGACTACTCACCCCCACCGTCCAGGAAGACCTGCTGCCGCTGCCACCGCCGCACCGCCCAGAAGACCACTGCTGGCATGCTGCCAGCCCAGCTGCACCACACCTGGCCAGCACGTGCTTGGCGCGCCCTGCTCCGCCCCCTCCTCCGGTGCAGGTGAGAGCTGTTAATCACAGGTCGGTGTGTGTTTTCAAATGGCAACCTGTCTTTTAATGAAGCCCATGGGGAAGTGATGGGGAATGTGCCTGTGATTATCAGGAAGCTTTCCATGGATCCCTCCTCTAAAAACTAGGTGCATGTTATGGTCAGGTGCGTCTTATAGAGCGAAAAATACAGTACTTCAGTTAGCTTACCAGCACAAGTAGCTGCTTATGCAAATAGTCTACTTGAGTAAGCATCCTGATTCTGGTGAGAGGGAGGACTTGGAGGATTGCTTCTGCTTATCCATGATTAGAAACATGTCAAAATGTTTTCATCATCATAGAAACGGAGACACAATTTTCCACAAGTCTGATCCTCCAGCTTTACACTGCTTAGCCGAGTGGACTATCTGCATGAACTATTATTTGCACAGGTAAGCCAGTCACTGTAACATCTACCCTGGCTCTTAGTTTATGTATCCTGGTTTCACACAGTGCCTAACATGCCATTTGAGGTTAGCTGGGGGTAGTCCTAATATACCAATTAGCTAAGCACATTCCAAAATGAGCAGTGTTATCTGCCCAAGGTCATAGGGTGTAGGGTCTATGAGAGAAATTGGAACTGGAACCTAGTTAGATAATTAAGGGAATGATATGGACACACAGTTGGAATAGGATTTAATGAAACCAAAACTAAATTCATGAATGAAAAAGGGAACCCACAGTGAGCAGCAGCTACAAACTCTCCATCTGTAGAAAAAGAAGAGCTAAACAATTATTAGATAATCTATTCAGGAACTCCAAATGAAGCCATACAGGACTATGCCCAGGGGGATCATTTAAATATGCAGACATCTGTTGAGTTCAGCATGCAATAAGCCTACAGTCAACTTACTATTCCTAATTTAAGCAGCTTCTTGTAGCATTATTTTTGTCTCCTGCAGTGATAATCTAGCCTATGCTGATTACTATTTTGCTGTTATTTACCTCAGTTTTCTGATAGCTGTGCACATCTAAGCTAAAGGTTAACTCGACTTATTTCTTCCAGTCACTGGTTTTATGGAGGACTATATCCCATGACACTAAGTTAAAAGTCATGCTCCAAAGGGATCATGAGCAATTGCATAGCGTATGAACTCCTAATACAGCATAGAATGCCATGAATGAAATATGGGCAGACAGAGACCACAAGACTAATTAACCTGTTGTAAGTAGAGCAGAAAAAGAACTCCAAAGCCAGGCTCAGGCCTTTCTGAAAGCTAAAAACAATGGTCTCATTTTTATGATCACTGTGGCCCACAACAGCTTATTTGTAGTTCAAGGTTTATCGAAGGGATGGTTACCCTTGAGTTTACCATCACAAATCCTATGCATTCAGGCTTGCATGACACAACAGCTTGTGTTGTGCCTATCACAGCTTCCATATTCAAAATGGCAGCCATTACATGCTTTTTGGAAAGGGGCATTCAAAAATGTTCCCAAAACAGAATTTGGCTTCAGCCTGAAAGAAGCTCTGAACCTCTGATTTGTTCAGTTGTAAAAGCAGAGTAAGGCCGAGATTACGATCATGTGTACAAATCAGTGCAACTTAAATCAATGGGAGACTACTGGGACTTGTTGGAACATTCTGCTTTGACTTATGAATAAAAGAAAATGCATAACCTCTCTTGTAAAAAATTATCATACAATACCATACTGTCAAATGTTAAATGTTAGTAGTAACTGAAAATGAACATTTCATAAAGTGTATTTTAAAAGGAGTGCATTGGCAAAAAATTGAAATACATCTTCATATGCATATAAATTATTCCAAATTATATTAACTCCCACATAATAAATATAGTTCTCATAAACACTATGCAGGTTAGATGAAAAATTCTGAATAATACTTTTTCATCAATGTCCCATATTTATATGATGCTTTCCTAAACATTGCAATTATTTAGACCAAATTATTTAGATTTTTTCCAATGTTTGGTTGCTTTTTTAATGATGATAAATAAAATCAGATTTGTTATGGGAAGGCGTTTTAATTAAATTTTGCTATGGGAGCTATGCTGCTGATATTATATAGCTTGGATGGGAAAGCTATAGCATTCAGTCCAGTGTTATGTGGTCTTTGGCCTGATTTCATGTGGGGAGATAAAGAGACAGAGAAGGAAGGAAAGAAGGGGGAGAGAGAGATGAGCACCTTGTGATGCTGAACAGTTGTGAACTCCCTACTTTTGGCTCTGCCTATGATCAGCTATGCCCCTGATGCACTTTTCTCTGAGTCAGCTTCAGAAAATGACTTTCTACTCCTATGCTTCTACTTTGAATGAACTTGCTCAACTTCTTTTTTAAAAGTGAGTGTGAAGGCAGGTTCAAATATTATGTGAATAGGGAAGTGATCCATCCTTTCCATTTCTTAATTGAAGCATGGAGATACAGTTTTTCAGTTCATAAGAGATGAAGAAGTATATTACCTTGGAGAAAATTTATGTACATCGACAGTTTGGGCAAGGCACTAAAGCACCAGAAGCTTTCAGGTGAAGGTTTTGCTTGGAATTATTAGTCACTGTATACTGGGCACCAAACCACCTTTCCACCTTTCCAGTGGTGAGTGGTGCTAAAATATTAAAAATTTAAGAAAAGAAAATCAGTTATTTAGAAACTAGATAAGACCAGAAGAAGAAACCATGTCCTTTGTGCTTAACCAGGATGGCAGCAGAGCTGACCTGGAATAGCAGCATGAATGACGTACTAGGAGTGTTGGATTTAGTTGCATGCCTAAAGTTCTTTGCTCCTAGTCTAAACCTTTATCTGCTGTTTTCTCAGTATACTGTGAGAAATATTCTGTCAGGGTGCTGAAGGCAATTCCAGTATTGCAGATGGAACAATCTCTTCAAGTTTGGAATCCCCAAGCTCTGTGTGAGCAGACTAACAGGTCTAGCTCTTAAAAGGCTCACCACCAACCACCACTCCAGGCTTTTCTATATCAGGCATTTATTGTACATTTGTGACTCCTTATTCTTAGTCATGGGCTCTTTAGATGACATCACTGTCCTCCATTTTTTGTTTGTTTAAGTACTTTTCATTTGTTTATTTATGTTCTGTTTTGTTTAGAACTGGGAAAAATGAACTATTAAATCACAAATGGTGCTCTTCCACCTGGTATATTTCAGCGATTCCTTTGTTGAACAGCTCCACCTAGAGTTTGTATAGTGGAAAATAAAAAATGAGAGTTTTTATGTAGAGTGCAGATCTCAGTGTAACAAAACTGAAAGTAGGTGCAGCACTTAACAGCTTCCTTTGAAAAACGCTTTTCCTATCAATCCCCCTTCCATGGAAGTTTGCAATGGGGAGCAGACCAGCAGGTGCAAGTGCGAACTTGTGGCAATATAAGCTTTGTACTGCTAATCCTTAAAAGTCAGAAAGCTACTAAGCATACTCAAAAATATCCACTGTCTCTGAAATACACGGTAACTATACTTTCCAATACTCCTGTTCAATAAAATGGACTAAGAGACATGAGAACTCTGCAATAAATTAGAAACATAGAAACAGGATGAGTCAGAAGGGGCCTCCCGAGCCATCTAGTCTGACCCCCGGCTCCTGCCGGCTCCGCTCGTGACATGCCCACCATGTGCATGTCTAACCTATCCTTGTTCACCCTCACCAATGGGGACTCAATTCATTCATTTTAAGGTGCCACTATAATTCTCCTGCTTTTGCTACAATTCCCATATTATCCTACACCCATGGATGTTCTTTATCATGCTCAAGAGAGTTCCTGATCATGTTCAGAAGCTTTCTGTTTTTGCCTTCCAACCTTCTCAGTTGGCCAGTTCCTCTCTGTTCATTAGAGAGACACCCAAAGCATATGTTGCTTCTCTTTTTTACTCTAGAGTTAACTTGGAACATTGAATCAGAGTTGACCATTAGTGTAGGGGTTGGGATGCCTTAACCTTCCACCTTACGCAGATTCAGACTGTGGTATTGATCCAGATTGCCAGTCTTGTGTCCACAATTTATAGTGCTAAAAAGTGGCCAACAGCCTGGCCACAGCATTGTTCACCAGCTAAAGTTTTTGAACAGTTTTCAAAGCCATCCCACATAGTACATTACAATATTCCAAATACAATGTAACTAAGCTGACTACAGCCAGATCAGGCATTTCTTGGAATGGGCACAATTTATTTATTCATTTGTAACACCACATAAATATTAAAAATCACATTTAGATGCACTATTAAAAACAGTGTCAACTGTTAATTTTAATTAATTGCAATTAATTAATTACAAGCCAGAGGAAACCTGGGTGAATAAATGTGTTTTCAGAATTCATTCAAAACTGTTTTCCTAGGAAAGGAGGAAAGACTTATGGTAGGGAGGTATGGGGGTGAGCTAGGATGTATTTCCAAGTTTTCCTTGAAAATCCTTGGAAATTACTCAAAGCTTTCTCAGAGAAATAACATGGCAACAATATCAATACCTTGATTTTTTGTGTATAATTTTTTTCTAGGATAAATATCTGGTGTACTTTATACAATTCCATATTTTAAGTAGACTTGCAAGTTTCCCTCTCCAGAGCCCTAAGCAATGGGATGGCCAGAGGAAAGCACATAATTTAGAATGAAATGAAGACAGTGTGGTGTAGTGGTTAGAGTCTTTGACTATGACTCAGGAGAACCAGGTTCATCTCAGCCATGAAGCTCTCCAAGCGACTTTGAGACAATCTCTGGCTCTCAGCCTAAGCTATTTCACAAAATCATTGTGGAGATAAAATGGAGAGGAAGCACAGTATGTAATCTGGCCTGGGTTCCTCACAAGAGGAAGGAAGGCAGGATATGAATGTAATATAATAATAATATTAATAATTTCCTGGGAATTATTCCAAATCAAATGGAGCTTACATCTGAGCAGGCATATATGTGCCTGCACTATTGACCCTGAGAATGTACATACTAGAGTTCTGTAGTATATATAATATTATTTGCTTATTTGTAGATAAACAGGCAAATCCTAGTGGAAGCAAATAGAGGTAAGAAAATAGCTGATCATGCATCAGAACCCCCAAAGCATCAGTATGGACCTTTTCCAACCTGACTAATTCCAGCTGTAAACTTAAAGTACAGTCTGTGCCAAAACTCATGCTAGACAAAACTATTTATCTGCCCTTTCTCTAGCTTAACTATGTCACCTTCAAAAGGCTGAAGATGATAACACATTAAAGAAAACTTCCCCAGGCATTAGATTCCATTGAAGAAATATCAGTTGATCATCTCTGACTATTAACAACCAGCTTAACAAAAGATGCTTGGCCAACAGCCAAAACACATTGATGCAGAATTTTTAAACAAGCCCCATTTTAACACTTCCAAACTAATGAAGTGCTTTCCCAATCATCTCTTGTGATGGAAAGCACTGACAATATGAAGATGATGTGACAGTAGCCTGGTTTACACAGTCACCATGACATAAACAACCCGTGGTGACTTCTTTAATGCTGGGCACCATTTGCCTAAAATCCCCCTCCAGAATGACTTGTCATGTCATCAAAACTATGGCAGCATGGCTTGGTTAAGAGGGAAAGAACTCATAAATAACTCAAGGCCTGTTGTTGCAGAGTTTAAGCCCTAGTGATCATGCAAGCTGGGTCACTGTGAAAACTGCAAGACCAAAACATTTTTCTGTTCTTCTTCTCCTCATCCAAATGAATTTCATTTCAGCAATCCTCTGGTGAATAATCCAAACTAAGCTGCACTGCATTTCATCTCTTAGTCATACGAATAAGCTGAGAATGCTGAATTGTCAGCAAATCTTTGATGTAAATCAGTGGTCACAAGAGACTTCTTTAGAAGGTAGAAGGAAAAAAAATATGTTGTAATCAGCTCATCAAAGGAAAGCTTTTTGCCTTGGCAAAAATATATAGTTAACTTTTAACAAGCAGTTTTAGTATCATATAATTCTATGCCCTCATTATTGAAGGATACAATTGTTTTTGTTCAGAGAAGCTTTTAAAAACAACGTAATGAGGCTTAATTTATTCCAGGAAGTGGTTACAGCAATAAAATGCATAAATTAATAATGGGCATGCTTCCTCTCTCCCTTTTTTCCCATTGCTGGTTAGTGAACTTGCTTTTACTATCTTTGGCTTTCATCTAAACACCCTCCATCACAGAATGCACATGGTTCTTAGTACTTCATTACACAAATGCAGATTGGATTTACCTTTTGCATAATAATCAACACAACATGTACTCTTGTGATTTAGCTAATCATGCCTTTGGAAAAAAAAATCTGTGGAAATAGGCAGTGAAGGCCTGGAGCAACATTGCTTCCAAAGGCCTGTGCCAGCCACCTCCCCCTCAAACAAACAAAACAAAACAAGTGCCAATAATATACAGTGCCTTGCAGAAGTATTCACTCCCCATGACTTTTCCCCATTTTGCTGTGTAACAACTTGGATTTAAAAGAGATCTAATTGGCATTCTTATCACTTGAGGTACACAGGATATTCAACACTGTGAAAGAACAAAATATTGTTACTGTGGCATAAAGGTTCAGCAGACGAAAATAAACTAGGATTTGCAGGTTGCTTAAGTATTGACTCCCTTTGATGAGACATGGCTAAATGTCTGATGTAACCTACCTGTTTAGAAGTTACATAATGTGCAGTACAGTTATATTGTGTCTGCCAGTGTGAAATTCCAGTGCCACATGTTCTCAGACTCTTACCCCTGAGGCCCCAGAGTTTGCTAGAGAGCGTAATAGCCTTATGAAGACTAAGGAGTATCAAAACATCTCCAGGACGAAGTTGTGCAGAAGCACCCATCGGAGGTGGGTTTTAAACAAATATCCCAAACCATGAACCTCCCTGGACTATCATCAGATACTCAACCACATGAAGGCTACCCACTAAGGGTCAGTGAAAAAGTATGGAGGGCATTACTCAGGGAAGCAACCAAGATGCTACTGGTAACTCTGCAGCAGTGGGAGAGATCTGCTGCTGGGAGGAGAAAAAACACCCATAGGGCAACTATCACCATGATGCTCCACAAAACAGGGCTTTATGGAAAAATACCAAGAAGAAATACATTGGTAAGATAAACCATATCAAATCCCATTTGATGTTGGCAAAATGACGTGTGGAGACCCACCAAACACGTGGATCTCTGGTCTGATGGGGCCAAACTAGAATTCATGCTGCAAAACTCCGCATGTGGCACAAAGGCAGCAGTGATCTCCTTGTGAAGCGTGGTGGTGGAAAGTGCAGGTTGTAGGGATACTTTTCCTTCGGAGGTATGGGACTAGGTCAGGACTGAGGGCAAGAAGGATGGAGCCAAATGCAGGGTAATTCTAGAGGAAAACCTGTTTTGTTTTGTAATGGACCTGAGACTAGAGCAGGGGCTCCTCTTCCAGCAGAACAATGATAATGGAGTGGTTTAAAAACAAGCACCTGAATGTCTTAGAATGGCCCAGTCAACAGACAGAATTCAGTCCAGTTAAGAATCTGTGGCAACACCTGAGAGCTGCTGTTCATCGACAGTCCCCATCCAACCTGAGAGCTGGAATCCTTTTGTTAGGAAGAATGGCTAAACTGAAGGATTCAGATGCTCAAAGGCGATGATACCCAAGAACACTTGCAGCTGTAATTGCTGCCAAAAGTGCTTCTTTTAAATCATTATGCAACCCACAAATGATTGTTCATATTTCTTTATACAAAATAACTTATGTGCCACAACCAGACCAGACTAAATAATAAAAATGCCAAATGAATTTCAATTCCAGATTGTGATGCAACAAAAAGATAAGATGTCAAGGAAGAGGGGAAATAGCTCTGAAAGGTTCTGTACAAATAACATTCATACATCCAGGTTTGTTTATCTATGAGAAATTATTTAAGCCTGCTTACTAGAAGCCATGAATGAAAGCATCTAGGACTTACATAGGAATGCTTGAAGTGTATGCGCTGCACAGTAGACGCAAGCCATTATTCAGACTACAATGCCACCATCAAGAATAAGATCATGTCCAGAACTAATTACATACTTAATAGATGGCAATTTCATATTTGAGTTCTTTTATAACTCTAGGATGGATGCCACTTGGGTCTAGTTATTTATTAACTTTCAATGTCTCAATAACTTGAGAATGCCATTTTAGGTCATCACCATGAGATTCCCTTCCTGAAAACACCAGTTCACCCACAGATATCTGTCCTACATCTTCTTCAGTGAAGACAGATGAAAGGAATTCTTTCAACTCCACCGTAATATGTTGTGTTCCTTGAAGTTTGTTGTCATCTAAGGATCCGAGGTCCTGCATAGGGGACTTCCTGTTTCTGATATATTTACAGAATTTATTATTATATTTAAGAATTCATTATTGTTAGAATGAATTCTGGGAGAGTTGGTACTGGATTACTCCTCTGAGGAAGTTTCTTCTCCCCAGCACTGCCACCACCCATAGAGAAATTAGTCCTACAATGTGCACTTCCTTCTGTTGGCTTTCTTATTTTTAGCACATGCTAAAATGCACATGCACTGCAGGAACTAAGGAACTTTCCACCAGTATCATCCAGAGTTCCACAGGCTGCCTGTTTTCTGCTGCCACCCTCTCTCTTACAATACTTTAAAACCTCCTTTTAGCCTGATATAAGAAGCTTAGACATGAGATAATCACCAACACCAGAGACAAGATAACTATTCAACTAGTCAATTTATTAAAGGGATATTTCATACATACGGTGATACTAATACTTACTTAATGTCCTCCAAAAAAATGCTTGCTGACACCTCCTAATGACTCAAGTGACACTGTTCCTAATACAGACCTCTAAGTAGTTTCTTTACCTCGGGACACATTCCCAGACCTCCATCCCAGACATATACACCCTTGAGTACAGTCTTCCTTTGACTCCCAAACATCCTCCTGTTGCAGTACTGCCTGCTCCTGCAACCTTGTTCTGGAAAGCCATTATGATGGCCCCCAGGTGCTCCTACTCCTGGTCCTCACCACGGCTCATTTGCTTACAGTGATGGAATAGCTTAATTTTCAGGCTGTGACCATTTACTTTATCCTAATCTTTCTAAAACACAACCCACTAAGCAAGAAACTCTCTCCCTCACTCTCCACAGATGAACCAACTATCCACACTGTCAACTGTTTTTTTCCCAACTGCTTTTTCTCCAGCCTAGCTAGAATCCCCCAGCTAATCAAAACTGTATTTACCTGATAAAAGTCCCATTTATAAATATTCAGACTGATTATCTCTCTCTCCCCACTTCAGAATATCTCTAAGCAACAACTGTGCAGACTTTTCATGTAGCAAAGCAAGGCTTCAGGCTGACTCAGATATATTATAGCCTCTCTGAGGTCACACAAAGTAAACATTGCAGAACAACAGTAGCTGTATAGATGGCATTCCTACACACTAATGTGTGTTTGAAGGTTTGATGTTTAAGAACTTTGCTTTCATCATGTTTTTAACTGTAATTGTACTTGTTTCATTGTGGACTAAGCAGACATTTGCTGTTTGGGAAAGTATTACATTTATCAGTCACCTGGTCGTAAATAAATAAATATTCCCAATTCCAGTACCCACATTTCAAAGCATAACATGGGAGTCCTATCTTTGAAAGAAAGCATCCCATCCTCCCAACCTTGAACTCTGGAACTTTACAGATGTATTCCCTTGTGGCTAAATGTATATTAAATGTAGCATATTTGCTTGGTCAACAACACTGTCCTAAATCACAATAATCACTTGTCATCATGCTATGTAAATCCCAAAAGGGGCATCTGAGCAGTCATGGGGCTCTCTTTCAGCCTCAGTTCTTCACCTCTTTCAGTGTTCAGGGCATGATTTCCTTCATTCCATATTTGTGAACATATATTTTAACATGCCATACAGATTGCGATAAACAAAAGTCCATAACCAGTGAGTTATTTTTAGATTTTAAAATGCATACAGTCAGAACATATCAAAGGTCAGACCTGAATAGCAAATTGTATTTGATTACCACTGTTGCTTGGAGATTGCATTTGTTTGCTCATCATGCCTTTCCTGATGTCCTAGGAAGATTAATTTGGTATGTTAATATTAAAAGTGCTTTACTGAGAAGTTCTTCTTTTTAAAATCAGTTTGCCAAAGAATACTAAAATAATCGATTCATGAAAATAAGATCTATGACAATAAATTCAGATAGTGAAAATTCAATCTAATTGAATTCTAGGCAGCATATCAAAAAGGACTTTTTATTACCCCTCCCCACAAAATGATTTATAGTGAAGGGTATATTATTGTGAGCCTTATTTGTATAATGCTGAAATATAATATGGGTGCCAGTAAATTTACAGATTAACAATGGACCACTCAGGATGCTTAAAGCTTCCTTATTTTTTATCCATTATTCATAAAATGTTACTGGATTCCTGGCTTATAAATTACTGCTCAACCCAGTTAAGCTAAAACTGCAGGATATGCCTGTTAAGGCCCACTGAGTTCAGTAAAATGATACCAGAGTTCAGCAGATGTTTCTTCTTAGGGTAAATGAGATTTTACTTCACCCGAAAAATAAAAAGGCAATTGGTTAGTTATTTAATTAAACTGACCTACTAATGATCCTTGCGTAGCCTAACCAACTTACTGATAAAAGTGTACCATTCGGGACTGTGTGAAGTGAGACAAACTCACTTGCCTCGAAGCTCATCATTCTGTGATGAAGCTGGACCAATGCACTACCTAGCAGAAGTATTTTCCACCACCCCTTTGACTTTTCTGCATTTGATTGCATTACAACCCAAAACTAAAATACATGTGATTGGCACTTTACCACTTGATACCAAGTGTTACCACAAGAGACTCAACATTGTGAAGGTATAAAATAGCCTGGTTGTAGCTTGGAAGTTATATAAGCAAAAGCAAACTGGCATGCATTGTTTGTATAACAATTCTCTCTCTCTCTCTCACACACACACACACACACTCACACACACCAAGTCTGGCCATTCTAAATCTTCAGTTTCCTCTATTAAACTGCTTCGGTGATAACTTAGTGTCATTGTTCTGCTGGTAGGGGAACCTCTGCTCCAGTCCCAGATCCATTTCAAAATGAAACAGGTTTCCTCTAGAAATGCCCTGCATTTGGCTCCATCCATCTTGCCCTCAATCCTGACCTATTTCCTATCCTCCTAAGGAAGAGCATCCCCACAACCTGGGGTTGCCACCACCACGCCTCAGGAGGAGACCGTATGTTCAGGGTAATGAACACTGTTGTCTTTGCACCACATGCCAAGTTTTGCAGCAGGACCGACGCATTCTAGTTTGGTCCTGTCAGACCAGAGAACCCTATTCCACATGTCTGCTGGGTCTCCACAAGTCATTTTGCAATCACCAAGTGGGACTTGATATGGGATTGCTTCAGCAATGGCTTTCTTCTTGTTTTTCTTCCATAAAGACCAGCTTTGTGGAGTGTCTGGTGATAATTATCCCAGTGATGGTATTTTTCCTCATCTTATATGCTATCTGGAGCTATGATGATTACATAATTCAAATATGCAAGCGTATACTGTGGATATGCCACTATAAGAGGCACCTCAGGCACTTCTTGAAGGCAGCATAGAATTCAGTGTAAGCCAAAGAGCTTCTGCTTCCTTTGAGTCACCACCACCTGCAACTCGTAATATGTGTGCTCCTGTGTCTCCTTTATTGTTTCTGTGATGTAAGTCATGGCCTGATAAACTTGCATTATTAATATTTCATCAACCAAATCCATTTTAAATGAATTCTGCCCAGAATTATTTATTCATAGTTAGTCTCTATAACATAAAGTATTAAAGTTTTTTTCTCTTAAAAGAGATGCTGACCATGAACAGTGTATTCCTTCTGGTAGCCACACAGCTATTATTATTCACTTTTTAATGACACATCATGAAGTGTCTAGCAATTACTGATCGTATGTGAAGAAAAGCCAGTTTCAAGCTTCCATTCAATCAGTACCGTCTCCCATGTGGCCTAAGACTAAATCGGGCAAGTTCCAGTTGTTTCGGACTACATGTAATTTTATTTATTTATTTTTCAAATTATATCTTGCCTTTTCCTACAAAGAGCTCAAGGCAGCTTACATCATTCTCCTCCTCCATCTTAATCCCCACAACAACAACCCTGTGAGGTAGGTTGGGCTGAGAGTCTGTGACTGGCCCAAAGTCACCCAGTTGGCTCCATGGCTGAACGGGGACTAGAACCCAGATCGCCTGAGTCCCAGTCCCATGCTCTTAACCACTACACCACACTGGCTCTCAGAATCCCTAATAATTAGAATCCCTAATAATTGACCTTGCTGACTGGGACTTGTAGAAATTGGAGTCCAAACCACATCAATAATAGCAGGTAACCTAACCCTGGTCATTTTCTTTCAGCCTAAACTCCAAGTCACTTGCTCCCCCTCTGCTTTCCCTAACACCCAAATACACCTAACAGAAAATAGAGTCAGTTTATTCTGAGTATTCTCCCTTTTGCTTCCACATGAAACTTGGCTGGAGTGCATTTTTAATAGGCAAAAGTTTCAAGGTGAGGGGGTCCAAGTCCCCACCTATGCCCCCCCCCCACACACACACACACACATCCCATCCTGTGGAGCTGCACACTCATAGGATCGTGCTAGACAGGGCCAGAGGCCATCACGTCCAACCCCCTGCTCTGTGCAGGGTCCCAAAGTTAAACCATCCCTCTTGGATGGCTGTCCAGTTGCAGGTGGGGTGGCCCAATGTAATGCCAAGTAATTACATCTTTTGTTAAAGCATTTATTCAACAGTTATATGGACATAAAATATTCTCCTTGGTGTACAACTACATTAAATCCTATTACCATTATCTTTTCTGTAACCCTTTTATATTATCCCAACTACAAGCTGAGCTCTGAAGACAAGTGTTCTAATGGACATGAACAGACATGGAAAAAACAGAATAAAAGGCCCTTTCTTTCCTTTCCTGTAATAGGGCATGTGATAAAGTTAAGCCTGTTGCACTTTCAATAAATCAGGCAGGGGAAAATTGCTAGGGAGAGGGTATTATGATAATATGGATAAATATGTCTGGATTAAGGAATCATTTCCATTTTTCTACACTTAACTGTTATCAACGTAAATTCTTCTCTAGTGACACACAATGCAAGTACATGATAGGGTTTCTTTCCTTAAGCCAACTCTGTAGTAGTAATTATTATTCACGGGACTTCCCTGGAATAAACAATTTGGACTGTAGCTGAGAATTTCATTTGTGAGTTAATGGCATATGCAAGTAAATCCTATTGAATGTAATGGGCTCTAACAACTATAAAAAGTATGTTCAGGATTACAGTTTATCACAGGACCACTCTAATCAATGTGGAATCACAGTTCTTCTGGGAAATATAAATCCTATGTATGCCCATCATGGAAAGATGTGCATGTTCTCTTTTTGACTCATACCATACTAGAATCTCAAGTCATCTACATATGACCCACATGTGTATATTTTTGGGGTATTCTGGACATAACCCACGTGTTCAATATTTATTTATTTGAAACATTGCTATGCCACCCCCATCGCAACAAAGCCTCGGGGCGGCTCACAACATTCATAAAAAGATACAATTAATAATTTAAAAACTGGTACCATCTCGGCTATATATATTAAAATCTATAAATACAATAATAATAAATTAACAGTTAAAATAACTTTTAAATAAAAAGGTCTTAGCCTGGTGCCAAAAAGCAAATAATGACGGTGCCAGGCAGACCTCTCTGGGGAGTGCATTCCATAGGTGGGGTGCCACCGCAGAGAAGGCCCTCCTCCAGGTACTCACCCTCCTAATATCATTCACAGAGGGTTCCCGGAGAAGGGCATCCGCTGCCAATCGTAGGGGGCGGGAGGGCATATATGGATGCAGACGTTCCTTTAGATAACCAGGTCCCGAGCCGTTAAGGGCTTTATAGGTCATAACCAACACCTTGAATTGGGCCCGGACTTCAATAGGGAGCCAGTGAAGCTGACGGAGAACTGGGGTTATATGAGAACAAAACCCAGTCCCCGTCAGCAACCTGGCAGTTCTATTTTGCACCAATTGAAGTATCTGGATCATCTTCAAGGGTAGCCCCACATAGAGCGCGTTACATAAGTCTAGTCAGGAAGTTACCAACGCGTGGGTCACTGTCACCAGGCAATCGTTCTCCAGATAGGGACACAACTGATGGATCAGCCGAAGCTGAAAGAAGGCGCTCCTCGCCACTGCCGTCACCTAAGCTTCTAATGACAGCTCAGGGTCGAGGAGCACTCCCAAGCTGCGAACCTTGTACCTCAGAGGGAGTGCAACCCCATTTAGGACAAGTCCCAAGTCCCCCACCCCGAAGCCTGAGCCACCCACCAACAGGACCTCCGTCTTGTCTGGATTGAGCTTCAGTTTATTGGCCGTCATCCAGCCCATTACCTTGGCCAGGCACCGGTTCAGTACAGCCTCAGTACAATAGAGGTCTGAAGTGTTGGCAATCCAACATTATGGGCAGGAAGTGACACATAGAAAGTAAGGTCCACCCTAAGACCTGTGTTGCCCATAAACTGCAACTTGTTCCATCAAGAGGTATGACTGGCCCCTCTCTCTTGCCCTTTAGAAAGGGGGTGAAGACATAGGTTCAACATCACCTTTCAAAATGTGTGTTAATGTCCCCGTTTTCATGTTCTAATTTCATTGCTTTGAGGTTTCATTGTTTTGAATTGTTGTACACCACCTTGATGGCTTTTTTAGCAGATAAAATGTTATATAAATGTTAATAATAAATACTACTTCTGCTATTGCCTACTACTATACACGTGTTTGTGTACAAAGCATATTTCATTCATTAATTGCTAGCAGAAAAACAAAGTCACACCTTAGGGCAGGAGAAAAGGACCAAAAGACTTGGTTTGCAGTTTTGAAGGTTTGAGAAAATCAGAATAAAATATTTTCTTAAGGAATTCTGTTTTCCAAAGCACAGAAGAAGACTCCATTTCTCAAACCCTTTATATTGTACTTTCAAACACTTTAGCTATGTATCTGTTTGTCAGTTCCTCTAAATCAAAGCAAGTATTTTTAAATTACATGAGGAAAGAAGGCTGAGAAGCACAAAGACTGTCCTGTTAACTGATAGGTACTTTATAGGAAAGGTCTTCAGTGGTCATGTTTTGTGATACATCCTGATCTCAGTGAGCAGAAAATATTTTCCACTGCATGATGGATAGCATCTAGAACATTTTAAAAATCTGATTTTTAAAAACTGTCACAAGATTATAATTAAACTAAAAGAAGCCCATCACAAAATATGTGACAATTTTTGCAAAATAACCTTTCTATAAAGCTAAAATGAGCATTGATTGTAAAAGTCAATGGGCCATCAAAACTATGGCTGATTACAGATCCTAACATTTATCCCAGATATACCAGTTAGCAAGTAACAGGAGCTCCCTGCTGCTGACTTTCTAGCCCACAAGTTGGCATTCTGAACACAGGTGTGGATGTTCTTGGGTGAATCTGAATGTCATTCTTTGCCTCCCTCCACCCCTTCCCACCATACAACATGGTGACACTTCTTCCCCAACCCACATGGCAGGCAATAGTGAATTTTTTATATAACTTCCCACTAATTATATGGCCCTTAAACTGCTGCTGTTCAGGAACCAAAGATAGCTTTCTCAGCTTGAGAGTGTGAATCTTATCTCTTTTAAGGTTGGCACATAGTTATTAACTTTCCTTTGGATGACAGATGTAGTGGGCGACAAAGGATTAAGAAGAAAAAGAAGGAGAATGAACCAATAGTTTTATTCTAGGTAGAAAAAAAGAGATAAGAAAGAATGTGGGGTGGGGGGTACCAGAGTGTGTGGGGGTACATTTATAAATACACTGATCAATTTCAACAGGCCATAGATTTGTATAGTTGTGTAGACCCTAAACCAAACAGTACACATTTTCTCACTGAATGAAACTATGCAAATGACTGCAACAACTTTCTTTCTGAATGCCTTGGAAGTGTTTCACTTAGTTGTGTGGGAGGGCTTTGATTAGAAGTCACATTGGCATGAAATGCTGGCATATCACATAAGTTACAGCCCTGGTTTCCTCTCCAGGAGCAAATGTATGAAATGTGCCAGTTTTAGTTTTATCTTTTGCCAGCCAACTCCGAAGGAAGCACTGCAGGTGTCCAGCATCCAGTTCAAAGGAGATTAGCAGGCGGCTGCACCTTTTTTGTCTAAGTGTCACTGACTTAAAGAGGAAAATCGGTGGTTTCAGACATAATTAAGAGGAGAGAACAAGGCCATAATGATGAGGTTGTTGAAAGCTCCAGCTTGCATGCCTGAAGAGATATCCAGCACCTCAACAACACTGTACATCTTACACCTAAAAGATAGTACAACCTTTGGTTTGATCAGGCCAAATCATTAATGAACATAATATAATAGCTGGATAGAAAACTATTTTACACTGAAGCCCATGTCTTAAAACAGTTGAAATCTAAGCTGGCAGTGAAGTTTTTTAGACATGGGGTTTTTTATTGCAACCTATTTTTTCCATGATATCCAGATGTGCTAGAAGAAGCTGCTGAATTTGAACTCTCAAAAAAGCTTCTGTGTATCATTTTGAATACATTACTTCCTATAACTTTTAAAACCATCATATATCTAGAACAGATAGTTATTGCAAACCCTTGTCCAAAATATAGTTCCATATACTCCACAGTAAATGAATCTAATCTACAAAATGCTGGGCTTTTTGTTGCCTCAATTTATGGGTCTCCGACAAACTAAGTGGATATGCTTTATCTTCTTTCCCAGAGCTTGAGTGACTTTTGCTTCAAGTATCACAAGATTCATGTTTAAAGTCATTTCTGTGAGATAACCTAAATGATCAAAGGTCTCAATGCTTTTGTGGTTTGCTGTAAAACATAGGATTTGATTTATTCAATAGGAACTAGTGATCTGTTAAGCTATGGCTAGTTTAAACATGAGACAGGAGTAAGTCAATTCTGCATCCAACTAATACACTTAGGATCTAACAAGGGTGGGGACCTTGGGGTTTAAAAAGGGAGGAAAAAGAGAATCTCTGTAATTTTAGGATGAAAGTCAAAGGAGTGGGGGAAGTAAATTCTCCCACCTGGAATGCCATGGTTTCAGTGTGAATTGGGGCTACACATGCTTAAATGCAACCAAATACACAAATCAAGCAAAGCTTTACTATGCATGATTAACAGATTGTTTAATTTGACCCATCTCAGAACAAGTTTCCAGGTTCTGAAACTGTGCAAAACAGACTAGCAGGAATGTTTAACTTCATCCTAATAATTTATAATACATTCACTGGGTCAGTTCACATGATCAACAATGGCTACCATTACACACTATAATTTGTGGCACTTAGGTGCCACATGTATTATTCCACATCCCTTTGAGTCATGCTTGCCTGGTTGCTGGATGGGAAAACAACCATCCCATAAGCCATGGGCTTTGTTTTCCCTCCAATATGCCATGCCACCAGACACAAGACAGCTGGTGATTATGGAAATCATGCCCAGTATGCACTGCAATTTCAATGAACTACCATGGCTTAAATTAGCCATTGTAACTTACTTTGATACTGCGAAGACCATCAGCACCAATAGCAAAATGGCTTTCCTTTGGCAGAAGCTCTCAAAGTTAAAACTGGTATAAAACAGATATAAGGTTATAACTATGTTTTATTAGATCACTTGGTCTTAGATCATACTTTACGATCAAAGTACAAATGTATGGGAGTCTTAATCCATCATTTTGTCATACTGATATAGCATCAGTTCATTTGCACTTGGTTGGAGCCACTGATTGAGACAGCAGGTGCCCTTTTTAGGAGTCACGGAAGTGTGAGCCACTGACTGACACAGTAGAAGACCTTGTTAGGTCAGCCCTACCCAATCTGGTGCCCTTCAGAAGTTTTGGACTTCTACACTTATCATTGCTAGCCAGCATGACTAATGACCAGGAATGTTGGAAATTGAAGGACATTTTGAAGGGCATCTGCTGTGCCAATCAGTGGTGCTCACTTCTAGGTAGCAGATTGTAGATACAAGTCTACTGTATCACCATTGTTCCCCATCTATATCTTCAGATTCTTTAATGGCTGCAGTAATGGACTGGATACAGACGAACAAACTGAAACTCAATCCAAACAAGACTTAGATGTTGTTAGTGGGTTGTTCTGTTGACTGGATGAAGGATACTCACTGTTCTAGATGGGGTTCTAATCTCCTTGAAGGAGCATGTTTGTAGCTTAGAGATGTTCCTTGACCCACCTTTGTCACCTGAGATCCAGGTAGCCTCAAGGACACAGAGTGGTTCTACTAGCTTCAGCTAGTGGTGCAGTCATGCACATTTCTGGACAGAGATAGCCTGATTTCAGTAATCTGCACTCTGGTAACATCTAAAATAGATTATGGAAAAATTATTTTTGTGTGGGGATACTGTTTAAGACAGTTTGGAAGCTTTATCTTACAGAAAATGTGGCAGCCAGACTAATAACCAAATGGTCTGAACATATAATACTTTGGCCTACTTGCATTGGCTGCCTATATGTTTCTGGGGCCAATTCAAAGTGCTGCCTTTAACGTATATAGCCCTACATGGTGTGGGACCGCAGTAGCTGGTGGAATGACAGTTTCAACCACAATGTACTTTGACATCTGAAGTCTTCTCACTGTTGCCTTCAAAGGAAGCTTAGTTGGTGGGAACGAGGAGGAGGACCTTCTATGCAGTAGTCACGGAATGATCTCCTCTTCTTTGCTTTGGCATTTACCAATTCAAAGTAGATCATGTGGCACAGGGGGACAGGGGAAAATCAACAGCTGTTCTCAGCAGGGCTTGCAGTATGGACTGGTTTAGCTGCATTTTTTATTTTTAATGTCATTTTTTGATGTTTTATTGCTATTTTATTTTATACTGCATTGTATTGTATCTATTACTGTTGTTAACCACCCAGAGAGCTTCCGCTATTGGGTGGTAGAGAAATAAAATTAAATAAATACACAAATAAAGGTTTGCTGCAATGCTTCAGTTCCTCCCATGGCTGCAATATCAAAGGAGTGAAACCAAACTTATGCTCAGCAAGATGTGTCAAAAATAAAACCTTTGTCAGTCAATCATAACTTAAATAAAATGTTCCCTTCAGGCTGCAACCTGTCATGCTTAGTGTCAATCTTGTAGCAAAGTCATCTGACAACCAATTCATATGAAATTTCAATTTAAACTGCCTTTTTTAACACAATGTCTAAAACAATTTTATTATAAAAATGCAAGCAATTCTTCATTTTAGCTGCTGCAAGCACATTTCATTTTATAAACTCAAAACTGATGCTGAAGCTGTGTTTGCAAACTAAACATCCAGAAAACAAATTATATTTAACATAGTTTCTTTAAAAATATGTTTTCTCTCAGGGTATGCATGACTTTCTCTTTCTCTGGACTGTTACTAGAACTGAGCCCCAAGCAGGGAAAAAGTGTTGGAAGTGATTTATGGGGAGCAGTGGGGAAGGACCATTTCAGCTTTCTTCGCCCATCCTTTTTCCTTGGACACCATCACCACATTTAGTTTCAGTTAGAGATAGGCAAGTTGTTGACTGGTCCTGATGGGAGTCAAAGGCCAAATGTTGCCCTCTGAGAGCTTAGCCTTTGCCATGTAGCTCAAGATGGAGAGCCAGTGTGGTGTAGTGGTTAAGAGCATTGGACTGGGACTCAGGCGATCTGGAGCCAACTGGGTGACTTTGGGCCAGTCACAGACTCTCAGCCCAACCTACCTCACAGGGTTGTTGTTGTGGAGATAAGATGGAGGAGGAGAATGATGTAAGCTGCCTTGAGCCCTTTGTAGGAAAAAGGCAGGATATAAATTTAAAAAAAGATGTGAAGGAGGGGATTAAGCACTGCCTCCCTCCTTCCTGTCAGTCCTGCAGCCAATTTCCAAGGGGATGCCACACTAAGGAGAGTGGGATAAGAGCTGCCCACAGCAGGCGTTGTGGGCGGCTGTCATCTGCTATCTTGCCACATGATGCCGCTGAAGACAGCGGAGTAGCATTGCTTGGGTGCCATCCATGCCCTCATGAACAGTTCCATGGCTGAAGAATGGCTAGTAGCATAGGCAAGAAGCATGACCCTCCAGCTTGTGACTACAGGGTCACTGTAGCTGCAGGCAGGGGCAGGACACTGCACTCAGTGGCGTTTCTTCCTGCAGAACCACAAGCACACATGTAAGTACTTACAAAGGTCAGAGCTTGTGTTACCATGCAGCTAACTAGGAGCCCTGGAAGGGCTATAAAAAGCCCCTGTGTATTCACTTTGGCAGAGTCACACAGATCTTTGTGGTGGTTACAGTGTGCTCCTGACCCAGACCCAGGGCTGCCCTTTAACTGTGCCTTGTCCCTTGCTAGCTCTTCTTCTGTTCTTGCTTTCAGACTCAACTTACCTTGCCAGGGAGTTGCTTCTCCTCCCTGAATTTGGCTTGCTTCTGGCCCTTGCTTGTAGCTGAACACATCTTGCTTTGGGACCTTACCCTTGCCTCTGGTTCTGCCATTGTTGGTATCTGATCTTTGTGTGTTCCTGACACTGCCTTTACTTCTAGGCCTGCCATGCATTGTTAGGGTCTGACTTTGCTTGTTCCTGGCTCTGACTATGCCTTTGGATCTGTCATGCTTTGCTGAATATCCGGCCCTCACTTGTTCCTAACTTTACCTCTGCCTTTGGCCTACCTGTGCTGCAGTAAGATTTTAATACACTTCCTTCATCCCTGGACCTGGTGTTCTAGCCATAGACCTGGACCTGACAGGTGAGAGAGTAAGTCAGTGTCTTCCATGCACCCATTCCCAAGTCTCAAGGTGGCAGCACTGGGCACTTTGTGTCCCTTCCCAATCTTCTGGGGAGGAAGCACCTCACCTAAAGACCAAACAGTGCAATGGTACTAGCCAGCATGATGAAGAGGAGGTGCTTCCATCCCATCCTGCTGCCCTTTCCTTTTCGGGTGTGCCTCTTCCTTCTCAAGTGTATGTGATGGGAAGGGCTCAACTGCCCAGTAGTGGCCTTGAAAGGAAACTGGTGGCTCATGTTTCCCTTTGCCCAGCAATGCTGGAGATATCCTATTCCCGCCTTCCCACACCAGTGGTTTAATATAGCATGTGAACTGGTTCTCTCTCAGCTTGGTCTACTTTTCAAGGGTGACATGAGACAAAAGGGCCCATTCTTTGCTCTGTGAAGGAAGTCTCCCCAACTGCATAAATCTGAAGACACAGTTAATGGAATCCATGAAATGCTGTTTACTTCCCATACCTTCGTTGAAAAATTGGGCATCTGGCTGAAATACACAGTTAATAACACACAAGGATTCCTGCTAGATCTGATCCTGCCAATCTGGCCCTACATCTGGTTTCCTGTAGTGACCAACCAAATGGCTTTGGGTAGCCCATGAGTAGGACTTGGACATAGGACACCCCCACTCAAGTTTTCCAGTGATTGGTACTGAAAGACTTTTTTTCCCCTATAAGTACTTTAGCCATTATTTCTAGTAGCTATGGATAGTCTTATCCTCCATTAATTTCTCATTGAGTTTAAGGTTCAGATTACCCTGCCTCATTTATAATTTCAGTATTATTTGCTTATTAAGAATGGTAACCTTAACAATGTAGATGCTTTTCTTCCATGCTCTCAGGTAAGCAAAGCTCCAAGATGGATTCCTATTGCCTTCCACCTATGCCAGCAAACATGAAACCGGTTTATGTCTGTCCCACAGTCTCCATTAATGCGGCATCTGTTATGTAGTTCAGACTCATAGCATTATTTCACTCTTGAAGGTTTCCTTTAAAGGAAGGCTTTAGTAATTTTCCTATCCTACTGTCTTTTCATTATCTCTGGTTGTGTGATCTGTCTTGCTTTTTTGCAAATCTTATTCTGATTTGGATAATAAACCTCTTAAAGACTATAAAGCAGATGGTACCTTTTGTCACTTCTATAGAGACTGAGGCTAGGATCTAATTGGAAATTCCCCTGTTGCGTACTGAATTACATTTTGCTGTCATCACCAGCAGAGGGGAGAAGGTTTAACCTTTGTTCATTTGCATACATTGCAAGTTCTTCTCTAAAATCATAACAGATTTGCCAACCTTTTACAAAATTCCCAACACACTTTTGATTTTTTCCCCTTTAGTTTGAAACTACTCCAAAGCCAAGCATTCTGTTAAGAGGTGAATATTACAGAGCTGAGTTCTAATTTGAATTAAATTATTTTCCATTAAGATCACTTGGCAGATATATTGTGACAGAAATGATCATGTCTAGCAAATTCTTAGCACATGGATTAAAGTAATGGCCTGTAGAATCAAGAATACAGAATTAACTTCTACATCAGTGTTGCATGCTTGCAGATCAGACTCATAGCAGGCTTCTTGAT
Source organism: Varanus komodoensis (assembly GCF_004798865.1). Classification (NCBI taxonomy): domain Eukaryota; kingdom Metazoa; phylum Chordata; class Lepidosauria; order Squamata; family Varanidae; genus Varanus; species Varanus komodoensis. Next base: position 3,050,826 of record NW_025335941.1, on the reverse strand, counting down.
AACTGGCAGTGTGGACAAGGTCTTTGTGGAATAAAAAATAATGAGATGGAAGAAAATTATACAGATGTTTAATAACAGTGCAATTATTTAACACTACCAAGCACAGGTAATGCTATATAAACCAAAGAATTACATTTTAGAAAACTCTGTGATAAAATCCTGTCAACCGGACACGTCATAGTATTGTTCTAATGAAATACTCTGATTCAACAGTATATCATAAATCTGAAATAGCTGTCCAAGTTGGTTTGGCAGTGTCCACTCAGGGTGTGGCTAATATGTCACCATCATGTGATGAGGTGGTACTTGCTGCCTTAAAAGAGGTATTGGAATGACTGCTCTTAAGAAACCCCATCCTGATTTATGAAATATGCCATTTGTTCACTAATCCTGCCCCCATTTTAGAGAAGATAATACTGGTAGTTGTGATGACACAGCTGCAGACACTCTTGGATGAAACAGATTATTTCAATCCATTTCAATCTTGGTTTAGGCCTGACTTTCAAACCTGATAGATCGCCTTTACCAGTAGATTAATAAAAATGGGTGCCTGTTACTCTTGTTCAATCTTTCATTATCTTTTGAGAACACTAACCATATTATCCCTCTCAATCGACTCCATGGCTCTGGAGCACTGTACTCCAGAGTTTCACTCCTACCTACCTCCTGGTCTGTTTAAAAATGCATTTCAAATTTAAATTGCAGGACTCCAGGACTTTGATTCTGCTTCCAAAATGTGGACTTGCCATGAAGCTTGTTTTCCTGCAAAATAAATTAGTTTTTGCCTCCACCATGAAAAATAGACAAGGGCCATCAAAAATGGCCATGGGGATTCACATGGAGGCCATGTCTTGGCCACCCCTAATCTGCAGGAGTGTCGCAGGTGGTGTTGTAGGTGGAACTAATGTACACGAACCCACTCCCATCTCAAATATTCAGCTTAACACTTAAACATGCTCTATCAAGATTAGATTATAAAAGCATGAATAGTTGCTAGGTCTGATTCTGAAAGAAAGTTTCTTATACTTTCCATAAACTGGAGTATGTAAAAAGCCATCCTAACCATTCTTACAAAACCAGGTTAGATCCAGAATCCTCTGGTCATGGACAGAAGGACCCCACCACAGAACTTCATCTTTGGAGATCACCCTTTCTCTTTGAAGCAGAGCTCACCTATTCAGCTGGGTCCTCTCATCCTCTGTGTAGCATTTTAGAGGGCTAGAGCTGGCTGCTACATGCAGGATGAAGTGGGGAAGTCTGCTTCAGTCATCTGAGTTACATGCACCTAAATCTGGTTCCAACCCTCTCTGGATCCAATCCATAGTAATGGGTCCAGTAACATTCCAAGATGACAAACCATAGGCACAAACATTTTCGCTTCAAATATTGCAATTCCTCCAGCTTCAGCTTTAACTCGTCAGGCTTCACTGGGGTCAGATTGAGCTTGGGATCAGAGCAGAATGCTGCCAAATAGTGGTATGTAATTCTAAAGTTCAGGAAAAGTTGTCATGTAGCACCTCTGCCAGGCTTGAATAAAATCCATCAGGGTGATCCAACAAATGCCTGCAAGTTCTATTTTTGTAAGTGATACTGGAGGGTTTCCGAAAGATCTGACAGGGCAGACAGAATACAAATATCCCCCTGTCATCTTCAAGAGTGGATTGCCAATCACTGAGAAAAATCTCAGTGTTCTGCAAATTAGCAGAAGTGACTAAATAAAACACATTTAAAATATGTGCTTATTGAAATAAAGTGAAGGGCTTTGAGTAACCTTACCTAGTCAAGCAAAATTGTTAACAATAAAACTACTATAAATAATAGCATAGAAGTAAAATTCCCAGGCTAAGCAGCATTGCAAATGAAGCCAGGCTTTTAAAAGATTGACAGCACTACTACCACAGTGAGCATGCTGGTCTTATATGCATAAGAAACCCAGGCTAAAAGGAATGCCATTTGACTCCATTTGACTACTAAGATGCATGTAGCCACTTTTTGTGACTCCTCTTTGGATCTCTGATGCATCCATGGCTGTTCAGTAGCCTTGCATACTATGTGATTCTTGCTATTGTACTTACTAAGTGCTTTACATGACCCAAAGGCAAGAATCACCCTAACTTGCAACCATTTTTGGTGCAACCCTAAGCCGTCACTATTTCAAACACTGTTGAGGTTGGAAACTGAACTGGCTTAAGTCTAACAACTAAATATTATTTGGTTGTGACAAAAGTTGTTGAGCCAATGCTTCCTCCACAACTTTGTTGAACAAGCGCAGTTGAAGACATTGTGATAGCTGGCCAGGGTTCAATGCATTAACTCTACATGCATTAATGGTCTTAGCTTTTTTCAGGTTCACTGAACAGCCACCAAAAATTAAAAAGTTATTTTAAGGGGTGGAATCCAGTGGGGTGCTTACACCTCTGCCGATTCTATTGCAAGAGCAGGACTACCATTTGTACAACAGAGATTCAGCACTTCCCAAAGGAAACCCTGAAATAAGCGTAAATGTTAATTTCTTGACTGGGGCAGGTTGGCAGGATTGCCTTATGCAAGCTCTAACAACCTACCCTTTTCCACAAATGAGTATTTTCATTCATTTCCAGTTACCCTGGAAGCACTACATCTTCATTCTGCAAGTGGTCAATGTCACTTGCAAATAGGAATTGGTAGGGGATATGAGAATCAGGAAAGGCGTAAGTGCTCCCATTGGATTCTGCCTAAGGTCTGTAATTCATATTAGTTTGTAAAGAAATTGACACTGATCCAATCAGATAAAACAAATTATGCTTCCCCAATCAATATGGATACACAGACACACAGAGAAAGACAGAGAGAGAAAGAGGAAGAGAGTGTTACATTGCATTTATATCCCACCTTGTTCCTCTTAAAAGGAACCGCAGCAGTTTACATAGTCCAGCTTTATTCTCACAACGACCTTGTGAAGTAGGTTAGGCTGAGTGTGAATGACTGGACCAAAGTCACCCAGTGAACTTCATGATCAAGTGGGACTAGTGCCCAAATCTCCCAACTCCCTTGTTCAATACTCTTAACTACCATGCCACTCTGGGTCCTTCCCATAACCCCTTCCATATGGGGACATATATGTCCATAAGAGAAGGACATATATGCCTCACAATATGCACTTTACCGTGACAACACACTTTAATTCTATTAGTTTTCCAGACACTGAAAAAGTGAAATTCAGCATATTCCAAATGCACCAGAAATATATCAGTAGGTTTTCTATATACTTGGATTAAATGGCCCATTACATTCAGGCATCCACCCCTTTGAATGACACATTTCATATTAGTTCTGGAGACTATATAAATAAGGGTTATAGTGTTGCTTGGAAATGTCATTTTTTGAAATTTATTATATTGCAGTAAGATTGCAAAGTTCTTTTGTGAAATGACATACATCTATGCACAAAGAATAAACCCATCCAGCACTTCATAGCATTGGACATACCAATTCTCTATCCATTTTTGAAAGGTTCACAGTGCTTTAGGCCCAGAGTAAATCCCTGCCTCAAGCCACAGAATATGGAAAGATTGCAGTCTAGTGGCAGTAATCTGTTCAGCTGTACCCCTAAGACTTATTTCATTGCACCACCACAAGCTACATCTTGCCGAAGCAGGAAAGCAGTGTGACCTAGCAGGTGAAGTAATGGAGTGAGATTCTGAAAATCCAGGTCCAAGTCCCCATTTGACTATGAAGTTCACTGGGTGATTTTGGGCCAGCCACTGATTCTTAGCCTAATGCACCTCACAGGCATGTTGTGAGGATAAAATGCTGAGAAGAATTGTGTAAATCAACATGAGTTACTTCTAGGAAAAAGTACAATATCAATATAATAAATAAACATTGAACATTTTCACCTTTGAGTTTTTTCTTGAATTTCTTTGAGTAGCATGACTTACATCTGGTCTACACAGTATCTTAAAAGCAAAGTTCAAATGGGAAAGAAGTTCACTCTTTAAAAGTAAAATATTGGTATTGAAGATATGCATTCTGTATATTATTTTACAAGCATTCAAGGTCTAAAAACATAGAAGAGTCAATGATTGAGCTTTTCAGGTGAAGATAATATTTTACTCCTAAATGTGTATTGAAACAATGAGATTCACTTCCATTCTTTGTTACTGAATTTGAATCTACCAGTCAATTACCTAATTGAAACATCAACTGACTGATTTTATGGCATTTCTAAACTTTGACCTTTCTTATGCCACAGTACAAACAGGGATCATGGAGGGAAGACATTCCCACCTCTCTCCAAGTACTGGCGCATGCAACTGTCTGAGAAAGGCAGTTGTCCATTAATCCCTTGATGAGAACCACTAGTCTTACTTTTGCTTTCAAGGCTCTGGTTTATTGGCTTGAGCAATTGATTTTGTTATCTGGGTTTTGATGACACAATAAGCCATAGAGGGTTAATTAAATGCTACAACAAACCATAGCTAACTAGGGTGGTTTATAAATATCTGCACAGGATATATGCTAGGTTTGGTTATCACACCATGGCTTGCTTACACTTACCCTCAGTAGTGACATATCATGTTGTGAGAACCCAGACACTATGACTAATTATAACCTATGCATGTTATTAATTGATGGACACTTTTTGTTTGATAACCATTTAAAATATTGAGTGAGATACTGAGTTCAGTTTTTGGATATACAAAAACTTCCTTCCCTCTGTTTTTGTGGCTGTAGGTTGTAAAGAAAAGAAACAGGTTATTGGTGTTGGTATAAGCAGTAGTTTTTACCACACCATATCTTACCTAGCTGTCACTAATTGCAAGAAATAGCATTGTAATGCGGGAATTGGTAAACTTTGAAATATTGTTTCCATTTGAATAGTTTAGTGCTTCATATCTTTACATGAACAGTATGAAAAAAATTAAATGTATTTTGTAAGATCCAAAGTTTCAGAAAATATTCCAATTTTTTCTGTGATGGTGAATAACCATACCCAAAAACTAAAATAGAAAGAAAAAAAGAAAAAACCCAAAACCAAAGCAAAGCAAAGCAAAAACAAATGAAAGAAAGGTAGTAAATAATACACCAAGTTAAAACTATATGAGAAGATACCTAGTAAGTTCTTTGATTCCACTATGTTAAAATAAGTGATGGTATTCTCTGAAGTTATATTAAATTTGGAATTTCTATTCAGTAATTAAGGATAAAACAATAATATATTATTAGATTTAAAAGATCTGGGTATTTAACTGGCTCAGGTGTTTTTTCATTGTATTAGTACTATTTTCACTGGGCTAGTGCACAGAAACCAGAATTTAGCATAAACATCATTAGCTTTCTGATTACATTTTTTAATGGGGCTATTACTTGCTTCCTTTCTAAATAGCTTTGTTCTGTAAATGTGCTCTGTTTTCTAGTATTTGTCTATAAATGGGTAATTTCCATTTTTGTTCCAGATATATGAGTGTGTTTTTTTCCATCAGCTTTGCATTTTGTTGCTTTGAATTTCAGAAAAGTTTGTGTTTATTCACTCATGCATTCATTCCCATATACATATATACAAAATATATGCCATCCTATAAGTTATCTAGGCAACTTACAGGAATAAATGAAGCAATTTTTTAAAAAGTTATAAGACAGTTACTATAAAATCAGAAGGAAATTTAAAATAGCAGAGAAAAGGAACTTTGCAGCAGGTACATACCCAATTAAAAACAAAAGGCAGAGGAATAAAACCACCAAATGGAAACTGTTTCAAACATTTGTATTTTAAAATGGAGAGGCAGGAAGAGCTTGTGCTGCAGGGTTATTAAAGTAGGGATGAAGTAGGCAGAGGACGCTCCCACAACTGAGGCACTACTATTGAATAGGACTTTTTCCCCCTTCTTAGCCATGCTCATAGCTTGCTATTTGCTTTTGTTCTTCCAGTGATATAGCCTAGTTCTCAGTGGGACCTTCTGCATCAGGGAAGCTGCTAGGCTGCTAACATCATCCAATCCACCATTTAAAGTAATGGTAAGAGCTATACCCCCAGATATTGTTTTATTTATTTATTTGGTAAACTTCTATGCCGCCCCATTCGCTGAAGCCTCGGGGCGGCTCACAGACATAAACTTCGTTAAAATAATATAAATTAACAGTATAAATTAAGTCGCCCTGGCCAAAGAATAAAATAAATAAATACTATTAACAGTTAAAATGACATTTGAATAAAAAGGTCTTCACCTGGCGCCGAAAAACAAATAACAACGGTGCCAGGCGGACCTCTCTGGGGAGCGCATTCCATAGATGGGGCGCCACCACAGAGAAAGCCCTCCTCCGAGTACCTACCCTCCTAATTTCTTTCACGGAGGGTTCCCGGAGAAGGGCCTCTCCCGCAGATCTCAGGGGGCGGGCGGGCATATATGGACGTAAGCACTCCTTCAGGTAACCAGGACCCAAGCCGTTTAGGGCTTTATAGGTCATCACCAACACTTTGAATTGGGCCCGGACTTCAATGGGAAGCCAGTGAAGCTGAGGGAGGACTGGAGTCATGTGAACATAACACCCAGTCCCTGTCAGCAGCCTGGCAGCTCTATTTTGAACCAATTGAAGTATCCAGACCGTCTTCAAGGGTAGTCCCACATAGAGTGCATTACAGAAGTCAAGGCGGGAAGTCACCAACGCGTGTGTCACTGTCGCCAGGCAGTTGTACTCCAGGTAGGGGCGCAGCTGATGGATCAGTCGAAGCTGAAAGAAAGCACTCCTTGCCACCGCTGTCACCTGAGCTTCCAGTGAAAGCTCTGGGTCGAGGAGCACTCCCAAGCTGCGAACCTTGTCCCTAAGAGGAAGTGCAACCCCATTCAGGACTAGGTTCAATTCACCCTCACCGAAGCCCGATCTGCCAACCAACAGGACCTCCGTCTTGTCTGGATTGAGCTTCATTTTTCAGCTCATTAACAGTTCTCAGAAGCCTGAGACTTTAACATCTTCGTTAAATCAACTTATAATTAAGAAGTGTGCATAACTTCAGTTAGCGTTTAAATAAGCAGTAATGGAAGAAAGAAAACTCATTAGTGTTTTGTTTCATTTTAAGCAGGCTGAATCCAATGTTCTCTAATTTTACTGTTTTGAAAGTAGCACATCTGATGCAGACAAACAGATTAACACAAAATATTCACCTTGTTGAACATTCATGCTGATTTGTTATTTGGCAAACTTTTGTTCTCCTAGCTTTTGCTACTTCTTAATGCCATTTTCCTCTTCCTCTCCTTCTGTATTTGGCTTCATTTGTTCAAGCTGCAATTTAGTCCAGCTGGATATCACCATTGATTTGCTTACATCAATCAGTGACATCATACCATCCAATACAATATTATGACCATAATAATAACAACAACAACAACATAAGCAAAATCACATGACTCACCACTGATAAAAGAAGTGTCATTTTAAGAAAATGAGGTGAATCATTGTGATGGCATGGAATAAGAGGAGAAACAAGTAGAACAAGGAAAAGGATTAAGTGGAACATGCATGTATGTGTTTTCAGTAATAACTGAAAGTCATGGAAAAAATGAAGATCAGAAAAGACTGGAGCCAGATTTATTTAGCTAAATAAACCTAGTAAAACCTACTAACTCAAGTTAGTAATAAGTAGTCTAAGCCCCATTTATTTAAATGGGTCTCCTCTAAATATAACTACATCTAGAGCCAACCCAAAATGAACTGAGTGATTTTGACAAGCCTTAGTTTCCTAGATGAATACATTTGCACAAACATTAAACATGCTAATCATTTAACATATTGTGGGAATGATTCCATAGCCCCTGGATGACCATAGAATGCTGGGAACTCTCTCCCTCTTTCTCTCTCTCTCCCCACACAACACATGCACATATGCAGGCATAGATAGAGCTATGTCCTTTAGGTAAGATCTGAATGGAAAGTTCTCCATTGTTCCCTCCAAGGTGCCATGAAAAGTTCTGGAGCAGCTCCTTTCCAAGGACAGAGTTGTGATCTCAGAAGTTGATGGGAAGGAAACAAGAGGTTTTTTGTAAATGGGAAATGGAATAAAAAGAGCACTCAGCAATAGAGCAATGCACATTCTATAGTCCTGCTTGAACAAAAACGTCTTTGCCTTTCAGCAGGACGGCAGACAGGAAGCAAACCTATCCTTCCTTGTCAGGGAGTTTGAAAGGCTCGGAGCAGACACTGAGAATGTCCTCCATTCCATATTCGCCAAATACACCTCTGATGAGAGCAGGGCCTCATCTGAAGGTTTTAAAAATGGGCAGGTTCATATAGAAGAAAGTGGTCTTTCAGTAAGTCTGGTCCCAAAAAGATTATCACTTTATTTAGTGGTGGTAGTCAAAGCTGCTTATTAGTCCAGCTTCTTACAAAGTATCTGTCTGCTTTTCTATGCAGTTCTGACGAACACAATAAAGAAATGGTATATACAGGATTTCCAATGAGTGCATAACTCTGTATACTGAGAATTCACTGCTCAGTTTTGTAATATCACAGGGATATTACAACAGCACTTTTCTCTCCACAGTAGTTGTATTTTCAACAGAAGGAAGATGGAATCTTTTTAATTATATTTTTAATACTACGATTATTAAGAACTTATTTCTGAAGCTATAGAGTTGGAAACAATAAAATAAAGAACATTTATTGTTGCTGTGCTGAATTGCTGAACTCCATTCTGCTCTTTGAGCTATTTCATATATTAAGTATAGAAAATACCAAGAATGTTCTGGAACTGTGTTTCTATAAAATAGCTTTCATCTTGAACTCTTATACTGTTGAGTTCTGAAAAAAAATATAGCAATTACCTGAATAGCAACTGAGTTTAAAATATATTGTCCAGTTCTCAGGTGAACAGGATTAGCAAGAAAGGATAATAAGACTTCCCTCTTCAGATATCACATTGAAAATCATTAATAGCTTAGCTCCAAACATAGTCATGCTTGGAGTACATACATTGAACTAAGTGAGACTAAAGTTAGCCATGACTAACCCAAGCTCAACTGATTTCAACAGCTTTCTTATCAGAATTGAACTCTCACGATAACTGTTTGTATAGCACTGAGATTATGGATTCATTTCCATCTGTTTACTGGACATACAGGCATCATGCTAAATATTAAAGCAGGATGGGCAAGAACAGGGATTTCAGGGGCCATCCTCACTTCCTTTGATACTTCTTAGGGCTCTGCCTACTTGAAGGTGCCACTGGGGGCCAATGGGACATGTACACCACATTTTAGGACATGGAAAAATGGTCACACTTTATTTGGCTGGTCAACTAGAAGTCCTTCAATTATAAGAACTAACAAATGGATGAAAATAATTATGGCAAGGAGCTAGCATCATTGGGTATAGAATGGAAATTGAGAATGTCATTATTGGACTCAGAATGATCTGGGCTTTATTCCAGTGTGTGAAATGTGTTACCAGTTCTCAGCTGAGTTGTGAGAGTAAGGTTAGTAAAATCAGTAGAAGAAAAAGGAAAATTTTAGAAATATTGCAGATCAAATATATGGACACATATTAAACCATCAATCAGTTTTTCTTTTTTAAATACAACAGTCCTAGTCTAGAAGTGTTGTTTTTGACTTTATTTTAATTAATCTGAAGCTCATTTATATACACTTTCTGCCCATTTCTCCCTAAGTATGAAAAACATGCCCTGCACATGCTTAGAGACACTCTTCTTTATTACAAGTATAGAAATGCAACAAAGTTAGCTTCAAAATACAACAGAATGATTGACCTTGTAATGTGTTCTAACAATGATGTGAATGGTTTAAGTGGTGAAAATGGCAAGAAAAAATAAGAGAGTGCCTTACAAGAGAAAACTGAGTGCACCAATTCAAAAATTACCTTTAGAATGTAACACAAATTGAAATATGAAGGCAGAGCAGAGCATGGCCACAACTCATCTGTGGAATCCTTGAAATGGAACAAGGGAAATCTGCCCCCCCCCCCTCCAATGACCTTTGGATGCAGAAGTAGACCAGATCAATTTAGTGTCAATGTAGCACATGGTCACTGTGGTGTTGTAGTCTCCAGGTTTGCTGTTTCTGGTCACTGTGGATCTGTCTACCTGTGATATCAAGACAACTTGGATGTCTACATTTTAGTTTGTACAAAACTATATGGTTTGTGAAGTTCTAGGGCAATGAATACATTTCCCAGCCTTTAAAAAAAGCCTTCCTGAAAGTTTACTATTGATGCATGTATAGATTTTCACATGAACACATTTCATTTTCCCAACAGCACAGTGGAGAAAGACTGTTTGATGATAAATAAAAAATAAGCAACAACACATCTTTACTTTTCTTTCCAGTGAATCAAAGTATATTGTCCAGGGCATAAAGAAACATCCCTGCCAGATTGGCATAATCTGAACAAAGAGGTGAATGAAGAATGTACCTCCTGGTTGCAGGGATGCCTGCTGTTCTTCGTAATGAAGTTCATTTTGGTGTAGGATCAGGGATATATTCCCATCAACTCAAGTTCCTGTACTCAGCATTTCATGTTTGAAATGTGAGTGGACTTCAATGGGCTCACATCCCTCTCTCCATTTTCAAGGCATGGAACATCATATAAACCAATTTAGATTGAAGTTTTCAAAATATCAACTCTACAATATTTAAAGAAAAACCCAAATATATCTCTCTTGCCCATACCATCACTCCAAACAATGCAAAAGTTTTCCAGAAAGAATACGTAAAGCATCTATTTAAAAGTTTTGTAGTATCCTATGAGTGGATCTCCATATTTAAGTAGCTAGGTTGTAATTGTGATCTTGGGAATAGGTGTCTAGATCCTAGCTTGTAGGATCTAGACACTTGGGTAAAGGTGTTTGTTTTTGATGGAATTGTAGTGATCTTTGCCTGTAGGGTAATATTTTCATTAATTTCAAATGAAAATATTGTTACCTAGATCTGCTAATAAACCATAGTTTGTTAAACACAGCTAACCAATACTTAAGATGCTCTGCTCTGTCTCAATTTCATGCTTTATCATGTGCCTTTCATTCAGTTGTCTGCATATTGAGAAAATCAGATTTTCCCCCAGTTCCTTAATTTGCATATTTTCATGCTTTAGCCTGTAGTAATACCTTCACATTTTTGTTTTGCTTTGTTTTTCTTTTTTGGTATTTTTCTACAACTAAATTTGAATAAAATTCAAGAAATTAAATGTATTGGTCCACAAGTGGAAAGAATCCATACAACTCAGGAAAAGTCAATCTGCTGCAGAATCCACAGATCAGATTAGCAGAAATTCAAACTCATCTGAATCTAGTGTAGATTTCTCCAATATCCCCACCTAGAGTTCACAACCTCATAACAAACCATGGGTTCTCTTCATGAGTTGTTCATGGCAACCCAATCATGGTTTCTTAGCATGCCCGAGTTCACACAACACAACCCACATTCAGCCTTGAGTATGGTTTGTCAAAGTTGTGTGAACCCAGTCAGTCAAGTCTGTCTCTATTGAGCAGTGGTGGTACCATCAGGCATTTCTTCCTAATATTTAGTGAAAAACTCCTTCCTGATAATTGGGGGGGAGGCACTACCCTCAAGAGAAACAGAACCAGATTTTCTTGCACCTTGTACTCTGATCAGCTGCCTTGTGAATGCCAGGTTAGCTCACTCAGGTTCAGAATGTGGTCAGGCCTGTAGTATTTGTTCTATATCTGTGTGTCTCATTGTTCTACCTCAATGAAGAATGGTTCATGTATCTCTGCTGATATTAATTTTGGTTTGACTCAGTCCTCCATCCTGTCTAAATCATCTTGAATCCTATTTTCCAAGGAAAAGAAGTAAGACATGGATACCGAAACTCAGATGAAATGGGCATTTCTTCATTTAACACAAAAAATATAACATGAGAAATTCAACACCAAAGATCTGAAAGTGTAACATGTGGGAGCTGGTCTATAATTTCCCTGCATGTAACTAGCCTGCTTATTGAGTAAGCCATTCAGCCCAGGCACAAGTATAGGCTGAATTCTCACTCCCCATCTTAGGCTATACCTGAGTGCATGGGAGAGGCAACCTGTGTTACCATAATGGTGCCCTTGAGTGCACAGGTCCCTGCCAAAAAACAATTAACTATCTCCATGCTAACAATGTGTGCATCATATGCAGTTGGCAGAAAGAATTATCACCAATCCAATCCATGGTGAGTAAAAAAAAATCCTACTAAGCCTCCTAAGGGTGCAACTAACTAATCCCTTATATACCAAAGGATATACAAAGGGTATGTGGGAGCCAAAAAGAAGATGCCAGGACTAGGATATGGAGCAGCACTTCACCGACACTCTGCTGTTGTGCTAGGCACACATCATGGAATTGGAGCTAAGACAAAACCTACCAGAATCCAACCCTACAGCATTAGTGGACTTCTTCTCATACTCCACTAGGTCTTAGGAAGCAAATGAGCCCAGAGGAAGCCACATATGCTCATGGAACAAAGGTTATACAGCCAGTAACTTTTTTCTGTGTCACATGCAATGGAACCAACAAATGCTTGTGCAGGCGCCCCATGAGTGCATTAGCCAAGAACTTAGACACAGGGCTACTAGAAAGCAGACCAGATTCTAGGGAGCCAAACCCAGGGAATCTGATGGATTCTCACCCTGCAAATAGATTCTTCACACATCCCTACATGGAATGATCTCATTCTCACTCACTGATTGACAGGCAATGTGTCTTCCTTTGGCATTATAACCATTTGAAGAGCATCCCCTCTATTACTTAGTCCCAGAGCAAAATTTTATAGTACCACCCCAATCACAGTTTTCGAGGATGATAGGGAGCCAATGATGATCACTTTTGATGTATGATCTACCTCCCCATTACTGAGCCATCCAAGAGCAGTATTGACTGGCCAATATCATTTATGACAGAGTGAAAATAACATGGCTATGAATGGACTGATGGTCCTCTACAAGACTGACTTGGAGTGGTGTCATTTTTTTAGAGTTTGAAAATCACAAGGAAACCAAATCAGACTGAGGAAGTGTCAAATGTTAACCGGGTTAAATGGTGTGCATGATCACATGTTTGCAGAAAGGATGGAAACCTAAGCCAAGAGTTAATTGATAATTGGCTGAATTATTCATCTGTTATTAATGGTTACTAATGAGCAACACTGGAATAATCAATGTTCAAACCCCACACTTTGCCAGATGTCATGTTAATTGCTATTGAAGACAGCAATAGCCTCACAAACTGCGGAAACAAATTAGTGTGATTGATTCAAACTTAGCCACCTCATGTCTTGCTGGAGCATATTTTCCAGCTGTAGTTCAGCAAACTATTCTGAGTTTGTTGAAAGAGATTTTGCCTGTGCTATACTTCAGATTAAATGCCATAAATTGGACATAAGCAAATATTTGCTTTGATTGTGTGTGTTGCTGCATGGTAATAGGAGAAGAAATACTCATTACACTTCAGTGTATAAAATGTTAAGACAAATTGGTGTTTGTGTCTAAAACTCACTCCTTTCCATAGAAACATTTGTTTTCTTTCTTTTTTTCCAGTCATATTGCTTTTTAAAAAATTCACGGGTTGGAACTAAAAACCCAACCCTACATAATAGTATTAAATATAACACAGACTTACGGAATTGCTTTTTATCTTCTTTTTTGAACCAAAAGTAATAGTTATTTAAAGATATGTATTTTTTTCAATCTACAACTGATAAAGAAATGCTATTTAAAATACGCCAGAAAGAATTATGTGGAAGAGAAGGAAGTTCTATCTGTGTGGGATTCTGCCAGTGCTGTGCTTACTTTACCACCTGTACAAACTAGATAACTACATATGGCCCATTTACAGCACAAAGCAACAATTAATTTCCAGAACAACTCAGATCTGCTTGAGCTCAGTGCCTAGCATATTGTTGGTGCTATTCCATTGATCTTACACAGGAGAATATCTGAATGGATTGTGCCAATGATAAAGTGTAGTTACTGTAGTAGTAGACATATCGTTTTGTTTGTTATTGAAGCTTACACCTTAACTCCAGTTTCCTAGGGGACGGCCATTACAAATAATGATTTATAGTCATTGATCAACTTTACTCTTCCAGCTTTGGCTCTCAATAGACTCACAAGTCAAGCTATTAGAAAACTCGAGGAAAGTATCTAAATGCAACCTATACCAGACACATCTCTTTCATGTGAGCTTTGAGTCAGAGAAATAATGAAGTGCCTCTGAAACTGTAGCACTATATTAATAACAGTGCAAAAAGGACTTTGTGAGTTAACTTCAGCCTGATCAGGTCCCTTCTTTGCGTTATAAAACAGATATCACATATGGGAGCTGGGTTATTTGTTTAACCTTCACTTGAAAATCAGAAGAAGAGGGTAACCCTTCTCATCATCACCATAACTGTGTTTTTGTTCCTGCCTCTTGAAATGGCTCCTATGATGTGACAGTTGTCATTTGTTGCATCCTTCTCCACGGAAGGGATGATACCTGAAAACTATCTGTTCATATATTTGCCCTTTAACAGGTATATGCTTCATAGGAGAGCCAGTGTGGTGCAGTGGTTAAGAGCTGGGAATGGGGCTCAGACGATCTGGGTTCTAGTCCCTGTTCAGCCATGGAGCCAACTGGGTGACTTTGGGCCAGTCACAGACTCTCAGCCCAACCTACCTCACAGGGTTGTTGTTGTGAGGATAAGATGGAGGAGGTGAATGACGTAAGCTGCCTTGAGCCCTTTGTAGAAAAAAGGCAGGATATAAATCAAAAAATAAATTAAATAAATAAAAATACCTGCACTCCATGACAGAACTCAACTTTAATTCTTGTTCTGCTTCTTTCAGTTGGAGACCATTCCTTGAATAACAGTGCTTTATAAACTTCAGGATCCAGCTCAAAGATGAACACTTTGTAAATTTCAGTCTTTGCGTTGAACACTTTATTTTTTGCAGCTCCCTAGCACTTATTTTTTATAGTTGAGCTTTTCCACATATGCAGACTAAGACAATTCTTATGTTTCCCAACTAAATCACTTGAGGGTAATTCCTAAAATATTTTAATTTATTTCTTCTTTGTCATCTACCTTTTCTAATGAGGTTCTTGTGAGGGGCAGAGATGTTGGTGTCCCATGTTGCAAGAATAATTCAACATTGTATCTAATTCCTTGGCCATGCTAAGTAGTCTGCTGCCAGCCAATTTAATGAGCTACTCAGTTCTTCTACATAGTATTGTTTAATTGCCCCCTTGCTGTTACCAAGCGAGATAATATTTCAGTTTTACTTGAAGCAGTGCACACAATCTGCAAGCCAATCAGTTCTAATTCTTCTTCATGTATAACTAAATGGTTCTCCCATCATGTAGTGCAAGAAAATACTGCTTGAAATACTATTTCCAGACTTCAGTCAAAAGCACAAATATTGCTGGAAAGGAAGGAAAATGTGTGCAAATAGCTTAATCATTCAAGCATATATTAAAGAGAGGTAGGCCATCTTTTCAAAGAAAAGTCTTAGGCAGCTTTTCACAGTCATTATGAGCCAAATTATATTTTTCTCTATAAATCTGGAAGCTGTCATAGGTTTTCCAGATACTTACCAAACTTGGCCGGCTGCTAAAGCCAGAAGCCCTGTGAAAAATAGGAGCTGGATTTTGACTGAGTTCTGGTTAGAGCAGGCTCATTAAATTTATGAAAGTTAATTTCATCATGATTAAATTAAGACCTATTGGTTTAAATATGTCTAGGCAAGCCCCGATGTTTAGGTATCTGAGTTCACTTATCAGAATCCTATAAGAGTAGATTGGAAAGGGACAATAAAGTCATTGAATTCAGCCTCCTATTCAATGAAGGACTCCAACTGAAAGCATCCGTAACAGATGGCTGTCCAGCTGCATCTTGAATGCCTCCAGTATGGCAGAGCCTACAATTTGCCAAGGTAATGGTTTCCACTGTTGTATTGCTCTAACATTCCACATTTTTTTGTGATGTTCAGCCAGAATCTGACTTTCTGTAACTTGAGATCATTATTCCATGTTCTGCATACAAGGAAAGCTTCTGGTCCTACTGTGTGTGACAGCCTTTCAAGTACTTGAGGAGTGCTATCATATCTCTTCTCCATCTTTTCTTTCCAAAGCTAAATGTATCCAATTATTTCAGTTTTAGCTCATGGGACTTTTTTCCAGTTCTCCATTTATCTCTGTTGCCCTCTTGAAACTTTTCCAGTTTACCTGCATGTGTCTTAAACTGTGGTGCTCAGAACTAGATGCATTACTCAAAAGAAGGCCTAACTAGTACCGAGTAGAGAGGAACTAGTACTTTACATGATTTGTAAGTGATGCTTCTATTAATGCAACCCAAAATAGCATTTTCTTTCTTTCTTTCTTTCTTTCTTTCTTTCTTTCTTTCTTTCTTTCTTTTTTTTTTTTTGCAACCACATCACATTGCTAACTCATTGTCAGCTTGTGATCTACAACAATTCCAAGGTCCTTCTTGCTTGCAGTATTGCTGATGCGTTTGGCCTCTTTTTCCTAAGTGCATAACTTGGCATTTGTTCCTATTAAATTTCATTCTGTAGATTCCAGCCCAGTGATACAACCTATCAGAATCGCTTTTGTTTATGCTTTTCAGGGCATTAATTAGGGATGTGAATCCATTTGCAGATGGAAACCTGTCTATTACCCTGTATTCAGATCCCTGGACTCTGATCGGCTTTGTCGAAGTTCTAGTGTTTGTGGCATTCTCACCAAGGATTGGGCTCCATGCACTACACAAGCAGCACCCCAATTCCATGATGCTGCCACTGGCTGTCCCAGGCCCAGAAGTAGGTTTGGCACTAGGAATGTCCACACCTCTTCTCTTCCACTCCTGGCACTGTCTCTCTTTGGGCAGCTGTACTGGTGAGGAGGGTAGCCAGCGGCACAACTGGGAGTCCACAAGTGTTCACAGATTTTCTTTTGGTTCAGTTTGCTTTTCAGGACTGGGTTAGAGTTAGGGTTAGAGCATGAGAGGAAGTCTGTGGATCGACTTTCCAGAAGAGTCGATTCCAACCCTAGTATTCACCATCCAATCCACTCTCCTGCCATCTGTAAATCCAATAAGCATTCCTTGCAACTCTTCAGCTGAATCATTAATAAAAGTGTTGAAGAGCACTTGGCCCAGGACTGAATCCTGCAGTTCCCCATGTGTTACCTCTCCCCAAGTTTTCCCATTCGTAAGCACTCTTAGAGCCTCATTCTGTAACCAACTGTGGATTATTCCTTCCAGCCCACTTTTCACTAGTTTGCTGATCATGGGGCACTTTGTCAAAAGCTTTCCTGAAATTGGGATAGATTATTTCCTCAGCATTCCCACAGTTCACCAGGGAGGTTACCTGATCAAAAAAAAAAAAAAAATCAGGTAGATCAGATTAGTCTGGAAGGATTTGTCCTTGACAAATCCCTGTTGGCTTCTAGTAATCAAAAGCTTGGGCAGTATAGAAAGAATAAATAAATAAAGAGGACACTGTTTTCAAAGCATTTGCAATATGCCGTTTTATAATCTGCCTTAGAATTATCTCAGGGTTTGATGTCTGACTGACCCTGAGTTCCCAGATCTCTCCTTTTTTCCCATTTTGTGGATATGGATAATAATACTATTGTCCCATTATAATTCATATTTTAACACCAGTAATACCAGTAATAATTCAAATATACTACATATGGCCCATCGTAGTATGGTTTATGGTTATCTCTTAACACAGTAAAACAGCCCTCACTGAGGCCTTGATTATTTATATCTGGACCAAGAACAATACAGTTCCTACCTCAAATAAAGTATAAGTCTGTCATCACTCTAAATTTGCTTCGTTTTGTGCTCATTTTGGCAGCCTTCATCTCAAGCACACATTCTGTGTTGTAATTTACATTTAACTAGTTCTATCAGCTGGTTCTTTCACAACATTGTCATAAAATGCCTGATCTAAAACATCACCAAATTTTGGCTTCCTACTTTTTAATATTTTTAACAAAAGAAAGATTCCTTGGATAATAATGTTACCCCAGAAACTCCATAAAAATGGAAAGGTAACTTTGCAACCCCAAATATACAACAGAAAGTTCAATTCTGATCATCTTGGTCTCACTGTAAAGCTAGGATTCTAAGCTAAAACTTTCAGAAAACTGAATGAAGATCCACTGAGGGAAAGCCATGCTATGATTATTTAAAGTCAGTAGGCCAAACCATTGTTTGAAATAAAGCATAAATGAGCCTACTATTGCTATACTACTGGTTTGCACAGGTTCAGGAAGAATTGGAACCTAAATTATATGTGCTTTCTGCTATCTGAAAACTGTTCATATGCTTATTATAACTCCTTGAGGGAATATCCCAGCCAGAACAAGTGTTTAGAATTTTGCATTTTTATAGCCTTAGGTACTTTCTCCTGGGGTTATAATAGCACCCTATTTTATTTTTTTAAAACACAGGGTGAGAATGGAATCCATGTGTCATGAAAGAGTTAAGATCCCTGTGGGGCAGAGAACAGAATCAAATGGTCTTGATCAAGGGGGAATTTAGAGTGCTCAGAAATCCCACTGACTAAAGGAGTACTTCTCATCTTGCTGTCAAGGTTTAAGGGAGTAATTCATATCTCAATGTAAGCAGGACAAAAGGCCCAAGGATGCTGGAAATGGCAGGGCCAAATGGTTTTACTGCAGGCAGATGGGGATGGCATGGGAGAAGAGGGAGTTTAGCCATCACCCCACTGGGCAGCTGATAGGGAGGAGGTGATAAAGGGTTAAGAATTAGAGCAAAAGAGCATCTTCCACCCCGGTGATGCTGCCTACCCATAGCAGAGAAGAGACCAGTTGCTTCCCTGCCAAAGGTTGCTATAGACCTGAAAGTAGTTATACGAACAGAATAGCATAGTCCCAGCTTTCTTATTTCATGTCTTCTGGTGCAACAAGGCTTGACAGTCTTGGTGGAAGTGGGGTCAGCCTTAAGTATTGTGTCTCTGGGTGCTGCTATCCAATATTCTTCATCCTTCCCCTTTTTATCTAGTTTTAATCCTACCTCTTTTATTCTCCATCCACCCTTATACTTTACTACCTCAATAAATGGATTTTTATCCCCTAAACTGTGCTTGAGTGAGACATGTATAATTTGGCCAGTGTGGGTTTAAATCATTTCTCCCCAGGGCTGGGGAAAGTGGGGGATTTCACACATTCAGAGATGCTTTTAAGGGGCCATTTCTGACCTTAGCTCCTGTTGAAGCATTGGTGAACTGCTGTATTCTAACTGGTGGTAGTCCTGATTCCCCTTTCTGGAGGCCACCTTAGTCATGTGATGCACATGACTAATCTTCCCAAATGAAGAGATGAGCTAGTTCATGGGATTACAGGTCAGGTTGCAACTTCAAACCATGATCCATCAACAACTACACATTGGAAACTTTCAGTTGGAGCTTCAGCATCAGGAAAAGGCATATATGTTGGCCCAGCCTGTGTGGCCCTAAGATGAAGGACACCTTTTTAGCCCTGGTACTAGCATGAGATGGATACACAGATACAGTGGATGGAGAATGTGGAGGCCTAGAAAAAGCAGGTTCCACCCACACCACACAAGGCAGAACATGGTCACATAATAGTTATATATAGAAGGGGAGGGGGATCAGGGAGAATAATGTGAAACTCAGAAATAAAGACCAACAGAAATGAGCAAGAAATGGATTTCCTAAAAGGAATTGAACTGTCTGCCCCCTGTAACCAGAGAAAGCAAGACTCACAGAAAATAAATTGGGAGCGAGCACAACCAAAGCAAGATTGCAAGGAACATTCGATTTGCTGTTGTTCAGGGAATAAATTGAAATTAAGGATGTCATGAAAGTGTAATGATTAAATAGAATTGAAAAAGAAGGTATTTCATACTTAAATTTGGGAAATGATCATCTGGATTATGATAATATCTATAAACATAATTATTTGCATTTAACAATAATAAAATTCAGGATAAAAAGTGAATGGAACCAAAATGGATTGGGAATATAAAAGAATTTGTCAAAATTAAGAACTGGAATAATGTGTATTGGTTGAACTGCCTGCCTCTATTAATGAAAACAGAAAGTAAGGCACATAGAAGATTGAAAAAGGAAGGAATTTCAGGAAAAATTTGGGAAAAAAGAACGACGATGTAAAATATAAAAAATTAAGTGAAGAACAAAGGAAACATATATTGGTTCAATGAAAACAACATATGCATCCATATAAATGCAGCCTGTGTCAAAAGATAGTTTGAAATATTTATTTTTATCTATTTTATGTCCTACCTCTTTCACTATATTACTATGTTAATTGTATATAAAATAAAGCCTAGAGTTAGTCCCTGTAACATGGCTAATAACTGTGGCATATTGATTTAACATCCACAACTTTAAACAGTACAGTTTGAGTTGGCTCCTTACATTCCCATTGGAATTAATCTGATATTCTTGGTCTGCAATTGCCAATAGACAGATTCCGATTCTTATTCTTCTTATACTGAATCATGGGTTCTTTTCTCATTTCGTTCACCAAAGTAACAACAATACTGTATCTCAAGGGGAAAATACACTAAACATGAATAATGTTACTACAGCTATACACTGAATTTAAATTTGATGCACATTGTCATTTTTGTTAGCTTGTTTTATTTCATTTGCCATTGGATTTATTTCTCCTGTGAAACTGTCGTCATTCAGCTCTTGGACAGCAATACTGAAGTCAATTAATTAGCTTTTGGCAGAGTGGAACCTAATGTGTTGAGAACTTGGTTTTCACAAAGGCTACACACCCAAATGGATTGAGGACATTGTACTTCCTCTTCAAATGTAATGCAATATCTTTTCTCCAAATTCTGTGCTTTGCATAAGTGTTACTTTAATGCCTTCACAGGCACAGCTGAGCAAAAATTTGGATCTTGGCTAAGAGCTGGTGGGACCAGAAAGCAGGCCGGGCAAGCGATGAAGTGAATAAAAATTGCCTTGGGCAAAATAAGAGGATTCTTCAAAAATGTCATCTATTCTTGAAGAGGAAGGTTTAATATTCCAGAAAGTACAATAGTGCTAAAGCTTGGGTTCAAAATTGAAGTCTTAACAGTATTAGCTTAGTTTGATTTACCATTGCTGATTTTATACTGGACTGTGGGGTTTTGCTGTGGTTTTATGATCTTATGTTTATTCACTTTTATTATTCTCTGCTCCAAGATCTTTGGATAGAGGTCAGATTAGAAATGTTTTAATAAGTAACTTATTACTTATAACTTATTACTTCCAGCTTATTACTTCTAATATGTAACTTATTACTTCCAGCAATTACTTCCAACAAGTGTGTGTTGTATACATATGGAAGTTTGGACATATGCATGTATCTCACACAGGCCACGTTAGTATATATCTATGTATGTATCTATGTATGTATTTCGATATTGCCCAGGGTTCTCTCAGCACTTTGCAACAATTCATGAAAACAAAATACAAGTTGAATGCAAAATACTTTCATCTTATGTTGAAAGATTAATCTGGGATATGATACAAGCATATCTTTCTAAAGAGCCTTTGCTACACAAGTCTAGACAGAACCCTCAGTTATTCACAGGCATTATTCACAGGCATCACACAGACAGGGAGTGGGGGAGTGCTGTGTTGTATGAGCCAGGTCATTGTTTTCATCATGCATCCCTGCAGGAAATGCCAAAAAAATATTTGAGACTGGGCAGAAGTGTGACATACAGATGGGCAAACTCTTTCTATGGAAAAAGGTTCTCTTCTAGAATTCAGCATGGATTCATTCCATCCCTGTGGGATGGTTTTCTATATGCAAAACTTTTGCTTGATTCCATTCTAGAGTTTGAAGTTGGAGATAGCAGTATGGATATAGCAGTATCAACTTTTTCCCACCTTCAGTCTCTATTTCTTTACTGTTTCTGCCCACCACTTTACCTTATTTGCCTTATATTCTCTAACTTCAGCAACAGCACCACACAAAGCTTTTGCTTTCTCAGCAGTTTGCAAAGGAAAGAATAAAAACCATAAATTTTGGTCACGTTTGTGTCATGTAGCATCAGTAGCTGATTGAAACAGAATGAAAACATTGGTGTTGTCTCCACCATGCCCTTCTGAATCCAAAGAGAAAAGGAATAGTGCAGTGATGCAGAGTCTTCCATCCTCTGTTTCATTTTTAATGGGCCAAGTTGGAAGCTCCCACAAAGAGGTAGGGAAAGTCTGCAAACAAAGGGTTGGCTCCATACATAGTCACATGTTCAGCAAGCACACACAGATCATGAGATTCAGTAGCTACTGACTTGTCTAGTAAGGCATGGGCATCAACAGCTGTAATTTCTTGGCATTTGGAACTTAGATGAGTATGGAAAGCCCTTATTAAAACATGTTAAACTTAGAAGAGTTTTTTTAGTTAATTAGTCCTCCCTGGGTTCTATATAGGCACCTATATTTCAGCAGCCCTATTGAACTCAATGGAAAACATGTTATTTAGGCAGTATGGATATGATATGGATATGAGGAACAACACCTGGCAGACAGCGCTGCGAGAGACCACGTCGCGCCCGAAGACCGCGCCGCGCCGCGCCCAAAGACCGCGCCCAAAGACCACGCCGCGCTGCCGATTCCGCCGCTACCTGACTGCCCTGCCATGCCCCTGCACACGTGGCAGGCGTGCCCGGACGGGGCGGGGTGTCGGGCAGCCGGCGGCTAGAAAGCGCCGGCAGCGGCCGGGGCCTGTGGCCTCGGGCCGGCAGCCGAAGGGCGGTCACCGCCATTCGGGGGGGCCGTTCGGGGGGGGCGGGCTGGCCAGGGGACTTGCACTTTTGTTGTGTTAGGCCCTCTTGTTGAGCGGCGAATTGTAAATGTTTTTATAATTTTAAAGCGTTTTAATCTGTTTTTATGGAGTTGTCCCTGGCCATGTTGCTGCTTGAGTTTCCTGGGGAGCACACTGGCGCCGCCATTGGTGTGGTGATGGGCAATGGACGTAACAGCGGTGGGAGCTTAACGTGTCCGCATAGAAGAAGGAGGGACAGATGGCTGACACCTGTCCCTACTTCTGGTTTTGCTCCCAGCCAGAAGGTGCCAGGGAGTCTTGTCAGTCGCCCCTCAGGCCTGACAGTGCTGTTGTTTAACGCCAGGTCGGCCAATAACAAATCTGCCCTCATCCATGACCTGATTGTGGATGAGGGGGCCGACCTGGCCTGTATAACGGAGACCTGGGCGGGGGGGGGGGATGTTGCCCTCTCCCAATTGTGCCCGCCCGGGTATATGGTCCAGCACTGTTCACAGCCGGAGGGGAGGGGAGGGGAGGTTGCTTTGGTTTACCGAGCCTCCATCTCTCTCACGGGACTTCCTATCCCTTCGAGACCAGGGCTGGAGTGTCTCTACTTGGTGTTGGGCAACCGAGACAGATTGGGGATTCTGTTGGTGTACCGTGCACCCTTCTGCCCAACAGTCTCCCTGCCTGAGCTGACGGAAACTGTCTCGGACCTGGTGTTGAGGACCCCCAGGATGTTGGTCCTGGGGGACTTCAATTTCCATGCCGAGGCTAGTCTGACTGGGGTGGCTCAGGACTTCATGGCCTCCATGACGGCCATGGGGCTGTCTCAACATGTTATCGGCCCGATCCATGAACGTGGACACACTCTGGACCTGGTTTTCTCGACGGGGCAGGAAGAGGGTGGTCCGAGGGTGAGGAATTTATGCTTGACTCCCCTGTCATGGTCAGATCACTTCCTAGTGAGGTTTGTGCTCGAGAGCGACATCTCCCT
>NW_025335941.1:2951392-3026981 GCF_004798865.1 Varanus komodoensis | reverse complement strand
GGAAGTGAGAAGAATAAGCCAGAATTAAGGCACAGTTCATTGAACCTCATGGTGAAGGGCAAAACAAAGGTAAAACAACATATTGCCCTAACATATGAGAACCAGTCAAGTAACAGTGATGGCAAAGGTTTCCTTAATGCTGGTCCTGTCACCTGCTTCTTCTGGTGGGGAATTCTTCCATCTTGGAATTTCCCCACGACAGCTTATCCAAGTTGGGAACACCCAAGCAACAGCAACAACAACAAGCAACACAGACAGCAGGAAGAATCTTTCCTAGCTTTCTTCTTAGAAACAAGAACACACAGAGAGAGGAAGGTAGAGATTATGGGTTCTATCCTATTGTACAGCAAGTATGGGAAACCTAAGATCTAAGGGGCAACTCTGGATCTCTAGGCTTTCCCAGATAGCCATGCCCTCTTCTCCTGGCCCCACACCTCCCCTTAACCAGCAATTGTGATAATTTCACAGCTGTGATGTTTTTGTTTTCCCATTCTGAAAGATTGAAATGCCTCTTCTATGCTTGGTTACTGGCCATAAGGCCTTTAAACTACAACTTGCTGGGGAGGTTGTATTTTGGACTCACCACCTTCACCTTCAACCCTGTTCACTAGTAGTTGTGACTCAAACAGTTGCAACTTATCCTTATTTCAGGTGCCTAGGACGTAAGAAGAGCTATGCTGCAGAGATACTACCATATACCTTGTTGTTCAATCTGACAACCGGGTTACTTGTTTTTCAGAAATGGGAGAAAAGAAGAAACAACTAATTTTTCTATAACATCTGACGTAAAGCTCCGATATCTCACCACATGTAAAATAGTCTGATAAATAGACAAGTTTAATGAGTTGATTGAAGGACAGATGAAACTACCAAGCACACTAAAGGCACAATCCTATGCAAGTTTAGACAGGAAAAAGGGCCAGGACTGCGCCCTGACATCTTTTCTAAACTTTCATACTATCATGGCAAGTATATGATAGTCAGGTTTATCATGGACATCTCTGTACTCAAAATTTGTTTTATTCATTGAGTTCTACCCCTCCTTCCTACTAGGAAAAAATGGTATTCAAAGTCACTTACCATCACATACATAAAACTTGATTAAAACAAGAAAGGATCCAGTATATAAGTAGTAGGCCTCACTTCTCTAAGGATCCTATCCATATCCTTGGGCTATACATATTGAAAAGTTTTCACTGTAACTAAACAAGCATGAGGCAAGGTTATATCCACTGGACTCAGATCAGAGATCACACCTATATCCATCTTATCTGCAAAACATCATACACATTTACCACAGTCTCCTACTTCTGGGCCAGATTAAGAGAACCCTCTGAACACGTGTAAAACCTTCTCTCAGTTCTTTGCCACCCTGATTGTCACAAAACAGTCTTTGAAGCAAGCAATTGACCATGTTTGAGAAGTTAATATTTTTCTACATATCTTGTTCTACTTGACATTGCACTTGTTTCATCACCTGCAGCTCCCTGGAAAACCAGAGAAATCATTGGTTCGATTCCATGGGAGAGGACATTCAGAAACAATCATGTCAGCTGCACTCACCACTTCTATAGACCAGATAGCTTTGAAATAATTGTTCCTGAGGTGATAGGAAAATCCTGAAGAGCCATCAGAAGATAATCCAGATGCATCAGTTTCATAGCGAGAACCATCTTAATTGGTCCCCAACCCTGCAGAATTCTGTGTCAAGCAAGTCTAAACTGAACCCCAGCAGGTAGTAATCTGTCCATAACTATAAAATATTTATCCAACTCCTGATCAGCATCAACCCTCCCTATACAGAAAAGCAGATCCATCCAAATCCTGTTGTATAAGTGAGACCAACAAGTAATCGGCATAGAAATTGGTTGTCATGGAAAGCCTCAATTCCTGAACCATTCCCAACAAGTTGGCCTTACATAGCTTATATGATGAAGTCCTCCAACACAAAAAGTTACAGAAATTTCAGCACCAGAGAAGCACTGTTTTAAACAACTTTGGGGGAAGAATATAAGTGCGGCCAGACAAAGGAATTCCAGTAAAAGTCATGGTGGAATTGTCACTTTTATTTCCTGTTAAGAAAAAAGATGGAAGAAGCAATGCAAAAAACAAAGCAGCTTTACAAATTGAAAATGACTACCGGTAAATTATTCTGAATGTAGAACTAGGCAAACCAGTTTATTTATATTTCTGAACTTTGGATTAATATTTTAATGAATATGCACTTTTGGTGTGCATCTATTCATAATAAACACAACTTGCAAAATATGGAAAAGTGTGGCTTTCCAAGAATAGCTGGATTTCAGTTCACACATTTGTTCAAAAGAGCATAGCTAGAAAAGTCTAAGTAAAATACAGACCAAATAGTTTTCTTCCCAACCCTACAATGAGGCAGGTGATTGCCCAATAAAAGTCTCAACTGGGAGCACCCTAAGCTGCTCAGACGAACACATAATATTTCCATATTTCCTGACATTCTCAAAAACAGTACCAAGGAAAGGTCAGGCTTCTCTGAACTTTATTGCTTCTGTTTTGTTCTTGTATTTTTTCCTGCAGCAAAAAAAAAAAAAAAACTTAGAATGCAATATTACTGTGTTTTAATATAGGGGAAGTAGCATAATGATGGATAAGGGGTATAACTTCCTTTCTTTTGCTCCTAGGCCTAATTAGTGTGGCACAGTCTGAAACAATATTACAGGCTTCGTTCTAATTTAATAAGTGCAAACTCCAGACTTGAACAGCTGTTTATTTATGTCAGATGCTGAAAGGGGCTCCCATATAGGGAAGGACAAGGATAAAATCATAAGCAATTACAAAAGAAAAGAAAAGTAATTTGGCATACATTGTTTCATTATATGAGAAGAGGAAATAGATATTGATCTTCATGTGGTGTTTTTTTTCATGGAAGTTTGGATTACCTATTCACAATAAAAATCGCTTCATTTTAAATTCAGAGTACGTGATTTATATATTCTGTCCATCATTAGATCATGAGTTATGTAAAATACCAGCTGAGCTCTTTGATGAGTCATTCACTGAATATCATATTGAAAAGACATTGTATCATAATGTATCAACAAGCTTTCAAGTAATTAAGCACCAGATTGTTTCATTTGATTTTCAAAATATAATAAAAATGTTCAGAAGCTCAACTCATAGGACCCCGCAATAATCACATTTAACTTCTTTAAGGAGTAAGATCCAAGTATCAGTCTGATGAAATCTTCAGTGAAGTGCACTCATGAGACTTAGCATATAAAACCCAAGAGGAAAATTCGTTTGAATATGCAGCACATGCCATTTAAAATATAAGGTTACAGCTTAATATTTTTTTCCCTTGAAAGAGAGCAGCTGAGCCTGGATTTTTAACCAAGTTGTGCACTTTGTGTTAAAACTCTCCAACGTGCCATGAATATGCAGTGATAATGCCTAAACATTTCCTCATATGGATCCTCCTTTCATGCTATTCTGAAATAGATGAGTTTTAATGTTTATACTTTTCACTTGTATTCTTCCCTATGATACAGTCCCAATAGAATTAAGTGGCTTATTTACAATAAGCATCCAGAGACTGGAGAAAAATGAAAACTGAAAACAAAGAAAATGTATGCTCACAATATAACATAAACTCCTATAACATCTCTTTAAATAAATATACATGCAAGTGATTCACTAGAAAGTGCTGTTAAATAATTCAAGATAGTCTCTGAAGAATCTCTGGATATCTATCATTGATCTAATATTAATACCAAAAAGTTATAAACCCAAAATAAGCTTTTCAACTTTGTGTGTGTGTGTGTGTGTGTGTGTGAGAGAGAGAGAGAGAGAGAGAGAGAGAGAGAGAGAGAGACCGACCTACTTTTGATGTAGTTCAACAGAGCTTCTAGGAGCATTTGGAAACTTAGAACAACGCCAGGGTTCTGCATATGCTGAGTCCAACTTTTTACTCGCCCACTCTCTTTTCTCTCTCAAGTACAGGGTAATTACAAACATAAGTACTGTAATTATGATTTGCTGGCTTGACCAATAACATTAAAACCTGAGCCTATCAGCTATCATACTAATAGACAAAAGAACAGTCAGTCTCTACTAGGAAGCGAGGGATTTTTACTGAGGCCAGATTCCCATAAAAATGAAAGTCTGAACACTCCTCATTATCTTAATAATATCCTATCTGGGACAAAATGCTCTGTTGCAACCTATCCTCTCTATCATGAATTTTGCATATGATCTGGCACGAAAGATGCCACCTAAGAAGCTAACAGTGTACTGGCTAAGTTAGAAAAATTATTTTGATTTTATGTAGACTTGTATGCATGCAATTGTTACTTTCTCTTTTCTCCATTTGTTTTCTTTGTCCAAATATTTTATTTTTATTTTTTTATTTATTTTTCCATTTATATCCTGCCTTTTTCCTACAAAGGGCTCAAGGCAGCTTACATCATTCTCCTCCTCCATCTTATCCCCACAACAACAACCCTGTGAGGTAGGTTGGGCTGAGAGTCTGTGACTGGCCCAAAGTCACCCAGTTGGCTCCATGGCCGCGCGGGGACTAGAACCCAGATCGCCTGAGTCCCAGTCCTGTGCTCTTAACCACTACACCACGCTGGCTCTTCTATCTGGACAGTTGGTTGCGTTGTTTTTATGAAAGAATTTCTCACTAAAACCATTCCTCATGTGAGGCACTGTACATTTACAAAACTACCACTTATGTTCTCTTAATTTTCACAAGTTTTATCTTTCTAGATGTGAGGGAAAACAAATACAAACATTCTCATTACCTTTCCTCCCATTTCTTTCCCTTTCTGCCTGGAGCTGGACTATAAGAGATGTGTCCATGTTAGAAGGGTTTAGAACTCCTTAGCTAGACAGACTATGTTAGATCAAGAAGGTGGCAGACCATCAGTAATTATTTTGGGGAAATATTTATAGAGGAGTCCATTAGTAGAGAAGTCCATCCACCTTCCAACGATGTATAAATTGGTATTATATAAGACATGAACATGGCCATGTGTCGAAATTACAGATAAATAAAAACTTGTAATATATTTCATGAATGGCCTAAGTTCACTCTGAAGTATTCAATATAACTATTACTATTCACAGCATATGAGAATGGTAGAGTTGGATATGGCCAATAAGGCCATGAGATCCTACCCTCTGCTCTGTGAAGAATTCCACAGTAACGCATCCCTAAGAGATGGCTGTTCAGCTATACCTTGGGAGAACTCACAACTTCCCATTGTTGTGTGGTTCTCACAGATCACTTCGAATTTTGTTTCCAACTCTTCAGGGTATAAACAATTCCACCCAATTTTGTGTCATCTGTAATTTTCTGCACCTCCTCACCTAAATCTTTCATAAAAATGTTGAAGAACACTGAGCCCAGGACTGAATCCCACAGTACCCACTAATTATTTGACCTTGTGTTAAGAATGTGCCATTGGTAAGCACTCTGAGCTCAGTTCTGTAGCCAGAGATGGATCAACCTGCCCTCTGTTCCATCTAGTCCACTTTCATTAGTTTGTTTATCATAATATCATGTCAAAAACTTTGCTTAAGTCAGGATATATCATGCTCACAGCATTCCCACAGTTCACCAAGGAGGTTACCTGATCAAAAAAAAAATGGGAGCAGATGGGTCTGGAAAGATTTGTTCTTAGCTTCTCTTAATCACTGCATTATTTTCAGTGTTTTTGCAGACTGACTGCTTTGTAAGTGCCCCAGAATTTTCCCAGGAATGGATGTCAGTTTGACTGGCCTATAGTTCCCAGGCTCCTCCTTTACTCCCCTTTTGAAAATAAAGACAACATTAGTTCTCCTCCAGTCACCCAGCATTTCATAATAAAGGATATCCAAACTCAGTTTCTTTTACTGTGGTAAGAGTGTCTATAGATGATATTGTAGCACTAGATTCTGCCTGCTTTCTTACAGTTCCTAAGTAATAGCTGATAGTACTTTTCTTCTGCTCAGATAAGAATTGTCTACTTCAGCTATCATTGATCAAGATCATTGATCCAACACCCCATCATGGATTAATTAAGCCTTATTATGCCACCAAATATGCCATCCACCACTATGAACATGCAACACCAGAACAGCTTTTGTCATGGCTTGTGGAGCTGTATGAATTCAAGTGGATATTGGAGAGTGAATACCCTAGAATAGACTAAGGGTATCCTCAAATAAACTCCCAGCTGGTTTCCTATGACACAGTAAGCAACAGAAACTCTGACTCAGAACTGCATATTCACAATAGCAGATAGCACACCCTGCCACATCCCAACAGCTAATTAACCCATGAAGTGCTGCTTTGTCCCGTCTGGCCCATTAAGATCCACCATTCTTCTCCTAATTATAGTCTATAGAATTCGGTAACTTTGAGTCTCCTTGAAATATCTTTTCTCATACACATTCACCATGATAGATTATGTGAATTGCATGTTTTTGAGAACCATGTGGTTTGATGGGACATTCTGCAGTGATCATGGCCTTGTTAAAAGCAGATGTCACTTTGCCTCATTTACTCAAAACCCACCATTTCTGCCATAGTAGTATAATCATACTCTCATGTGATAGGTCATCTATCAGTGTCAGAAATATAGCTGTAATTTTTGGAAACATGTTTTCCTCTACTCGGCTAAAAGATGTCCACTTTGACAAATTAATTTTTTGCGTTTTACTTCAAAGTATAAGGTCATACAGCATCAAGTGGGCAAAGGCTCACCAGCCTTGATAGTGCCTTGCCTCCAAACAACACAGTGAAGTAGGCATGATGGTATGCTAGCCTTCGATGTGTGTGTGCATGGTTTATATTGATGCAAAGTTTCCACATACATTTCGGAATACTATTTGTGGTGTGTATTGTCTTGTATGCACCCATTTGAGCAAGGTTATTTAGGATGTCTTTAGATCACACAGTATCTCTGCAAGAATCTCACATGATGAAGAATCCTGGCATGCTACTTCTTCTTGAGAGCAAAAGACAACCAGTGGCAATTCTGGACACTCCCACCAGCCAGGTTATTGTGCAGCAAAGGCTGTTTTGTAAGATGAGATGGCAGGTCTTTCTGGGAAAGCACTAGAGGGGATGACCACATATCCTTCTGGTTGGGATGGGGTGGGTGGGTAGCAACACAATATGCTATTCTTCTGCTCTGCCACATGATGTGGGCACATAAGCACACATAATGGGAGAGCAGGCCCTGCAGTGATCTTGCAGGTCCACAGCTTCAACAGCAATGAGCTGTCCATTGTAATCCATACTGTCATCTGGATCAGGATATCCACAGTACTCACATCCCAGACCTGGGATGTTGGAAAATTCCATTCTGTTGAAAAAGCCTCAATATATAATGCCTCCATTGGAACAGGACTCATAGCAATCCCTCAGTACACTGATTTGAAAAATAAGAACTGAGCTCAGAGTGCTTACCAATGGCACATTCTTAACAGAACTGAGCTCAGAGTGCTTACCAATGGCACATTCTTAACACAAGGTCAAATAATTAGTGGGTACTGTGGGATTCAGTCCTGGGCTCAGTGTTCTTCAACATTTTTATGAAAGATTTAGGTGAGGAGGTGCAGAAAATTACAGATGACACAAAATTGGGTGGAATTGTTTATACCCTGAAGAGTTGGAAACAAAATTCGAAGTGATCTGTGAGAAGTGATCTGTGGATTTGGTTAAATCCAAGGATCACCTAACCAAGGCACCTGCTGGATTCTTTGAGTTTTCTCCACAACAGATGTACCCATACCAAGCCATACCATAAAAATGTTCCAGCTGGATGGCAGATGGGCAATCTGAATTCATATGAACCATGACATGCACATGCCAATCTGGTCACCTATTGAGGTTTTAAGATTCCTGTGGTTGTAATCAATGCTATGCTGAATGCTTGCTTTGCCTATTTGCCAATCACTTACACCAGATCTGTCCATTAAATCTCAGTGCAACTGGTCCAGAACACATAACTTAGGGTCAGCAGCTTGCTGGATTACTGCTTCAGGATATTGATCCACTAGTCAGACATTCACATGAAGATGGCTGTAGGTTCCCTTTTAATCCATGCCCTGTTGTTCCTCTGATCAGAACCATACACACTCATTTTTCAGCATAGTAGAAAGGACTTTTGCTCCTTTAACCTCAGCACATGTTTTCTTTGGTGCCAGAGAGAACATATATTTCCTTATGAATAAGGATTTTTTTTCCCGAAATCTTCCTTCAGCACTCCCAAGTTCTTTCTCTCAGATCCTCTACATCTCTCTCTTCTACATGACATAGAAGTGGCAAACACATCTAAATACTATAAGAAACCTGATAAACTAAACTTTAAACACAAAGAACTATCAGAGTTTAGTTAAACTAATAAAGACATAATTAAAAGTGTTATTATGTAAGCAGTCCCATAGGATCCCTCCTTGCTGAATTAATAATTCAAAAATTGCAGTATATGAAAAAGCTCTTGGGACCAGTGGAATGGAAGACTTTTTATTTATTATTTTGATGTATAATGATTTCATTTTTCTATTAGTTCCATACCCTATTTAAAAGGGTATATCACTTCTGTCAGCATATTTTAAACCATGTATAATGAATGTAGCAGTTCATCCTAGTGATAGAAATATTTGTTTATGTATTTGATTTTTAATAAAACTTAAGGCTTAAGATAACTAGTATGGGTCACTGCAATTTTAATGAAATGTATTTGGTGCAAAGGACTAAAAAGTAAACCATGTTGAGAACAGGAGTTTTAATATTTGCAGAGGGTAGGGACAGTCAACTACATGGAAAATACATCTATTCATAATGCTCATGTGTAATTGAGGTTCCAGTAACAGTCTGGTTTACATTTCCACTCAGCCATGAAGCCCACTTTGGGCCAGCCACTGACCTCTTTGGGCCTCTCAGCTTAACCTACCTCACATGGACGGTTGTGAGGTCAAAAAATTACACTAGCATTATGTAAGCATTATGTTTGTCCATACAGAACCACAAGCAAGTGTACTACACCACTGGCATATCTATTTTGCTCTTTTCCCCCAAAATCTTAACTGTGTAAGTGAGGGCAAGTACAAGTATTTATATACACATGCCTATTCTTTATTGTCAAGGTGTTTTGGATTCTGTAAAGAAGAAAAAGTGATGCAGAGTACATGTACTACCACCATAATACTAATGAATATTCTTCAGATGCACTTTATGCACTTTAAATTGTATAGAGAAGAAGGTGTTAAAATATAGCTAAGCAGCTTCCCATCCCTATTGCCCTAACAGGCTAAAAAACCTAATCCAAAGAGGGACTGTAATACCAGTGTTACAATTTATTACATAGAAAATAAAAGTCTCCCCATTTCAATTGCAGTTACAATGTTAACCAACATGTGAAAAGCTAGCAATAATCACCAGAACTAGCTTTCCTAAATGTTTCTACAGGAATCATAAGGCAGTGACTTTCAACCAATAGAGTGTGAAGACCTTTGCTAGAAATAATTTCAAAATATTCTGAAAATACATGTTGGGTTCTGAGTAAGGGTATAGGCCTGAGTTATGAACAGTTTAATGGTTAAATGGAAAATATTCTCCAGACATAATTACCTTCCATATTCCAGATACCAAAGCCATGGGTTTTTACCTTTTTCTTGATTTCCATTGTACATATAAAAATGATTTTGGCCTACAGTGTAATAGCTGCAGTCCTGTTGCATGATTGAAGGTGATAATGAAACATTATAAATTAATAATAAATAAACTTAAAATACAGACAAAAGAGCAAACCTACAAGATTACCAAGGACACAAACCTATGTATGTTTAGACAGAAAAGAAATGCCTGCAATTCTCAGCATGTTCCAGCCAGCAAATCTTGGAGCGGTAAGGCTTTTTTTCCCTATCTCAGCATGCAAAGGGCTGTGCGCTTAAAAGATTTTTTAAAAGCACTTCCCTCTTGTATTTATGGCACAGCTAAAATGCAACAGTGTGTGGAAGAATTCATATTTTCCCCTGGAAAATGAGAATATTAGTGCCTTGTTTTCATAGTGACTTTGAGAAACTGAACTGGCTAATGTTTCTCAAACTGTCACAGATTTAAAATGCCAGAGAAATGCTATCTGACAATGAGGCTACAACAGCATTTATCATATGCAGAAATGCAATGTACTATTTGAATTCAGGATACTAAGCCTCGAGGTAAATCAGTAAGTCACTGTATTTGCTCTTGTTCCACTCCAGTAAAAAGCTGCCTACAAAACAGGAGACATTACAGAAAGATTCTATTTCAGCATAACCTGTTAATTTTCAGCTTGATGTATCATTATAGAAAGTATCTTAGCCATGAGATTCAGGGAGCACCAATCAATATTTATCTAGAGACCCCAGAACATATGCAAAAATCTCCATTTGTAAAAAAAGAAAATGCTGCCCTGCATTGGATTTTTCTTCTTTGGGAAGCTGAAAACATGATTCTCTGACACTTTCCCCAAAAATGGTTTTCATTCGGATAACCCACTGCAATTACATCTAGGATTTAAAGAAAGAAGCAGAACTTGCTTCCTAAGTACAAGAAATATAATTGAAATCCCCTACATGGCTCGTGACATGAAGTCTCCAAAGACCTTTTGCTCCATGTAAGAGCACTGTATAAATGCTATGCAGTCAGCAACAAGAAGCACCAGAGAATCCAGAGTCTAATGAGATAACCTTGCCTACTTGAACATTTCCCTTTTACTAGGGGAACAGTTTTGACTGTAGCAGGCTTGAAAAAGAAACATTTAAAAATTACAGCCACGAGGTATGCAGAATGACTCTGAGAATAGAATGTGTTCAAAATATAAAGTCTCCCAGCTGGTAAATCCATGTTGTATTGCATGCTGAATATATTATCTTTCTGGAGTTCAGGATCATCTCACAATGAATTCCCTGCCAGTCATCCAGTCTGCCTTCCCACATTTTTTGGCATTTCTCCCCATCCCAAGCAAACTTACCCTTCAAAGAAGGAAGAATCAGAAGTGGGAATGATTTGCCATCTATAACTGCTGAATTCTTCTGGTCTTAAGAAAGTAATTCCCTACCCAAAATATATAGGACCTGCAATTTCTTAAACTGGGTAGCCCTGCAAATTGAAATGGTCCCAGAGCACAGTCTGAAGACACATGAAGCAGTACATTTGCAAAGGCTCAATAGGTTTGTGGTCTGGTTGACTTGTGAATGGGAAAGAATGTGGAACATTGCCATTTATCCCAATTCTGAAAGTATGCTGGAATATAAATATTATAAATAATAGTTCAAAACAATGTATCCAAAAGTTATTTCTCTTGAGTAGCTTCTCATTTCCATGCACTGTTGATTGGTTGGTGAAGCCCATAGACACTTCCATTGGTGGCTGCCTAGCTCACCAGGCCTTCTGACTTTTCTTTTGGTAAAGATTGTAGACTTTGATTTTTTTAATTGGGAACCCAACATGCTGCAAAGAGACCCAGATGCATTCTTACTAAATAAAAAAGGCAGGTGTATACAGCTGAGCAGAAAACATAAAAAGGTCACCCAGAAGATTATAGGAAACATCCAAGGGGAGCAAGAGAAATTGTTTTGTCTGGGCTTTGCCTGCCTAGTACTTAAACTTACCAGTTTGCTTTGACATCACCACAGCAGCTATTAGGTGAATGGGCAAGGCAGCCATGATACTCTCAAAATTGCAATATTCCTAGCAGACCAAAAAGCTTGGGACTCTGATATAATATATCAGCATTGACTGTAACAGGTCAAGGAATTGTTCCATTGGAACTGAAAAATAATCCAATACCCAGTCATCACATTGCCCAATTGTACAACCACTATAAAACCATTCTTTTCTAAAATGTGGAGAAGGGCCCAGGCCTAGCAATTGAATGTTCAAGAGCCCAAGAGGGTTCACACTAACAGTGATCAAGCGAAGAGCAAGGTCTCAACACAACAGGCCCCAAGGAAACATAATAAGCACAACACAGACCAAAAATAAACAGAGTTCAGTCCAGAAACACTAGGAATCAGGCAAGAACTGACTCAGAAGGACCTATTGCCAACACTCTTCGCTCTGCCCTGCTGTTTTCCTAATGAGGCTGTCAACATCCCAGCTTCACCCGTGAACTTCAAGGTCTTTCCTGTGAACATGACTCCTACATAGAAGTAGTAGGTGTGCTAGGTAGCTCCTTCTGAGTCACTGTCTTTTAAAGCAGTATCTCTGGGAAGGGCTTAGCCTAGGTTTCCTAGCCTTCCTTTTGAGGAGAAGCCTTTGTCTTCCATAAGTCATACTCAAATGGTAGTATTACCAAGAATGTGGGCCTTTCCTGGTCTACTGGCAGATCCAGGGTATTGCTGCTGTCAGATGTTTCCTGGTCTTCTAGCTTTTCCTTTGAGGAGTCTTTGGGACATGACATCTATTTCTACTATCTGGCTCATCTCAACTAGGGATGGTGAAGATTTTGACAAATGAAATGGCCTGAAGTGGGTGAGAAGGAGACCGCTTTGAGTCTAGTTGATCCCAAACTGTTCCTTTATTTATTTACTTACTTACTTATTTATGGTTTTATATCCCATGTATTAGCTGAAGCCATCAGAACAGTTTCATAGACAGGATCAATCTGGTCCCATCAGTTATGTCAACCAGGAACATGCATGCCCCCTTTGCTCAGCCTGTTACAAGCCAGCAGAGCAGGCAGATGAGATGAGAGATTTACCTCACTTCTGCTGCTATCGCTCCTCTCAGGATCACTCCACCTGAGGTCTATTTAACTGTGCTTTGTGCAAAACATCATTCTTTGTTGCATGTCAGCATCAGCATAAGAAAAAGTGTCCATGTCTAAAGAAAATTGTTGTAGCTGATCTCAGAACTGTAAGGCTAAAAGGGAGGGAACAGATATCTTTTTGACTTTTTTAAGTAAATTGGATGAGATTTAATTCTTTTATAACAAAGAAGAAATAATTCTTGTTAGAACCTGTCAGGGATATTTGAGATCTGTGCAATGCTTCCTTCCAAGAATCAAACTAGTCATTTCATAGGGCTCCCCGAAGAAATTACTTTTGAATTTCATATATTTGATATGATAGTCAAAGTCTAATAACAAAAAGAAAGTTGAGGGAAGATCCTGACAGTATAGCATAATGTGCATGTATGTATGTGATGTGATATAAGAAAGTTCTCTAAAGAAGTTTCCTTTATTGTAACAAAAACCTTGTTCTCCTTCTTTAACGATTTACTATATATGAAATGTCAGAATGAGAAAGGCTTGAAGTGTTGTTGACACATTGCACATTTGAAAGCAGACATGTATAATTCAAGTTATGAAGATACTATGAAATCTGGTAACACTTGGGATGAATTTACACATAATGTTTCCCAAATACTATAAAATTATTTCTCCTCAAGAGAACTTTCTATTCTTATTCTTTGTACTCATGCATTTCTTTTACTCTCTGAAGCAATGGTACTTTCTCCCAGCCCCTTACATGTAAAATGTGGCTCACTATCATCTTTTCATATGCTTTGCTTTCAGTGCTTCGTCATTCACTTCCATGTAACAAGCTCATCTGTTTACCTATGATTTTCTGTGTGCTAGGCTGTCACCTGTGTTGAAGAGAAGACTCTGAGGCCAAGTCTTATGTATATGTATATCACAGTATTAATATTTTCTAGGAATACAGACATAGGGATATTTGTAACCCCATATAAACTGAAATGTATAATGTCTGCACATCAGAGACAGGATGCCTCATCTGTGTTACTTTTTTATACCTGCTGTCATTTAACACATTCTCAAGGCCACCTATGGAGGGCAAATCTATTGATGTGGCCCCCAATCTTAGAAGTGGGCATGGAAGCAGTGTGTGAGAAAGGGGGTAGTCCAAAGAATAGGAAATAGAGAGAGATGAAGGAAAACAGGCTGTCAACAGCAAGAAAGAGAAATAGGGATGATGGAAATTACTTTTCTTGACCTTGGATATTACAAAGTCTGAATCAGGGAGAAACAGTGACTCCTTGCTGGTTTCTATGATTGCAAACTCATCCCATTCTCTACATTTGGGATAGACTATCTGGGTATATTTGTCATTTTTTCCCCAGGCCTGTAGTTACATCATCATTGTGAGAGAGTATTTATTTATTTAATTTATTTACTGCCAAGAGCCAACACTGTCTGGGCAGATCACAAAATACCCCTCCCTGAATGCTGTTTTCTCCTCCCCACCCCTTCCCTGGACTGCATGCATTTTTCTCCTCGGGCCCTGTGTATTTTGAAATTGGCCCTCCCCTCCTTCCCATTCAGGACTTCCTTTCCCTGCTGCCTCTCCTTCTCAACACTGGCTCTCCTTGCTTCTGCCTTTGTTTTCCCTAACGCATTGCTCTGATACCATGCTGCCCTGCTTCTTGCCTCCATTGTTTCTATTCCCCGCTCTATTGATTTATATGGGGGAAAGGGACTCACATCAAGAAACTATTGCCCCTGTGGTCACTATGTTTGTTCTGAGGACACAGCTAAATAGTAGCTTAAGAACCATTGTCTTACCATACATGCAAATGCCATTTACCAATGCTTCTGCATGCTCTACTTCATTATCAAGCTGCCCATTAAGTGGCCAGCAGGGGGAATTACCTGGAAGCAAGCACCTCAGCATCAAAACCAATTCATGCATGATTGTTAAATGGCATTGCCAAGCATTTAAAAATAAAGGCCTTAAGAAATTTATCTATTAAAAATGCCTTGACAGAAATTCTAAAACAGCTTAGTGAACTTTACCCAGAAACATTATTTTTTAAATTTTCAATTGGCTTTTCAGAATAGGAAGCATTTTAATGCCACCACAAACTGGTGTACAAAAAGCACATCTTAATACCCTGAAGGGGAGTGAAATAGAAACATATAATATTTCATATTTGAATAAAGAGTACCATGACAGCTTAGGCAGAAGATGGGTGAAATCAAATTGTATTGCCTTAGGCAATGGAACGCTCAGACTCTAAGCAGAATCCCACAGTGAGCAAAGCACCTACACCATACAGATTGCTGTTTGAGGGTTAAGGAAAGTGGGTGCATATTACCAATGTGTTGTACAGCCACCTTTGGCACTGCACATGCTCCTAGTACCTATGTGGCTTTTAATCTTCAGAGGTACAGTACTTCAACTGAACAGGATGGATTGTCCACAGAATTTGTCCTTCTTAAATTGCCAATTGTACACCACCATAATCATTGTCAGGCCATCTATTCGTACCACATGTTTTGCTTCAAAAGAAAGCCCCAAGCCAAAACAAATTCATCATGCAGATACAAATGCAATGGTACAAAATATCAAATGACAACTAGAGGAACACGTTTCTAACAAAAATGATACAATAAAACTATAAAGGAAAAGTGTGTGTCCATGGGCTAAATTGTAAGTAACATTCTGACATTATCCAACATTTTTAAACAATAGGTCTTTTAGGGCAGCAGCCTTAGCTCCTGGTTTCTTGTTTTACAGAGATCGAACCAATATGAGATAGCCTTAACACATTTTAAGGTAATTGAATTATAGATCTAAGATTCCAAATGCTTGATGCAAAGGTGATATACGAGAGCAGTTCTTAAAGGAATGGCATTTTCATACAGTATGAAAAATCATTTTGTCACAAGTCCCATATAGAGAATTATTTTGTTTATTTATTTAAAACATTTCTATGCCGCCCCCATCGCAACAAAGCCTCGGGGCGGCTCACGAAGAATACATAAATACCTAAATACATAAATAATAACAATACAGCAAAATAAAAAAATGTTTAAATTTAAAGAGAGTCTCATGATAAACTTCACTTCCTCTTCACCTTGTCTATTATTGAATTTCAGTATTTCATTTTTCATCCTGCTTGTGTCATTATTCATGCTACTTCCCTATTCCTGATCCGCCTCCCCCTGCCACCAGCTAGCTCTGTTGGTTGTTAACATTTTCTTTGGGCAGAAGCTGTGAAAGTTTGTGGCTACGTGTCAGAAAGCAAGTGTGTACTGGCGAGATCTAGGCACATGTGGTCTGTGGAACAATAGAAGATTAATGAGCCCATATTTTATAGCTTTCAAAACACTTTAGCAGGAAAATTATCTGTTTTGGCTAATTGCTATATATCAGGGAAATGCTGTTCTCAGTAATTCCCTTTTACTTTGCATTTTGGCCTTGATGCTTCTGTTCCCCTGTGCCATACTCAGTTATTTATCTCCACATAAAGTGGACATAAAATGTTAC
The DNA here is from genome assembly GCF_004798865.1 of Varanus komodoensis. NCBI lineage: Eukaryota > Metazoa > Chordata > Lepidosauria > Squamata > Varanidae > Varanus > Varanus komodoensis. The sequence continues at coordinate 3,010,733 of NW_025335941.1, read as the reverse complement.
TATTCGAGTGACTGATGATTTGTGACAAGACACCATTTTACAGAAGCTTTGTACGGGCATAAATAGCTACAGAAGCCCCATATATCTTCTAAAATCCACAGGAGTTTCATTGTACACATTGCAGTTGTAGGGTGGGGAGATGTGTTGCACAATCTGACCACAAACACACAAATCCAATGAAATATATTATCATGTTTCTAGGTAGGATGTCACTACAGCTTTTATATTCTCAAACTAACTTTATAGGCAAGAAACAGACCAAAAGTTCACAAAAAGAGAGTCGATGCTGTAAAAAAGAAATCAATGTTGTCCTCCATGAAAACCAGAAATTCTTATTCAGATTTCAGCTGGAAAGGGGAAAGAGAGTGGAGTCCTATTCTAGCAAGTAATGATTTGATTATGCTTATATGTTTCCCAGGGAACAATGCACATGTTAATATTTTCTACGTATATACTGTTGTCTTTCTGTATTGATAGCAAGACTTGGATGTAGACTTGTGCAGTCACTGGGGACACTGAAGGAGGTCTTGCTCATTGTACTGTAACCTGAAGATGGCCATCTCAGTAACAAAGCGGAGTCAGACTTTCTGTGTGGCGGCACCCACTTTGTGAAATGCCTCCCTCTTTGAATGTGAGAGGTTCTAACTCTGGCATGCATTAGGAACTATTTACACACCTCTCTTTTCACCAAAGCCTTCTCTGGTCGATAGTGCTGCCCATTTTGTGGGTTGTTAGTTTTCTGATTTGAAATGTTTTCTTTGATGTTATTTGGGGGAGGGGGAGTTCTGATTTTTAATTTTTAGAATAATGATTTGTGTCTTTTAATCTTGTGCTGTAAGCTAATATAACATGTACTTTAGGTATGGTATGTGTGTTATATGCTGAATAATTATTAAAGATATAAAGATCTAATTATGAACCACCACCTCCCCTGATATATTGCTACAAAGGTGAAATCCTATGCAAGCTTAGGCAAATCCTAGCATTCGCTCTAAACATACATAGGATTGTACCCTAACACAGAGCAATGCTTTTTGTGCTGGTTTCACTGTGATTGTGTGCTTGAAATGAAGATGGTCAGGCAAACACTGTTGGGGAAAAATATGAGAACTGGTGGTTCCGTTGAGGCAGGAACGGAGGCAAGCAAGAGAAGTGAGAAGAGGCGAATAGCAGCAGCAAGTTCAGCAGTAGAAAGACATGCAAGGATTCTCACAAGAAGCACTCAAGTGTCACTTATTGCCCACCCCATTCTGAAGCCACGTTCACTTTATTAAATACTTGTTTCATTTTTTAAAAAAAATTAATGAAAACTGGACCAAGAGTGATACACTTTCTTCCTTTCCTTCCTAATTTGAAGTCCTAAATGTGTATCACAAACCTCAGCAACAAAACTATTGTTCTGCTGGTTCAACATACGCCAGAGAGAGAGAGAGAGCAGTATGTGTACAAAATATGCAAATATCTCCTGTGCAGAGTTATTAATGTGGCCATGTGGATTTGCTGATAGCAATATTGAAAATTGCAGCTTTAGACCAAAAACCTGGCAGTTTTATTGCTGCTAATCAATGCGCTATGAGGCTCTCAGTAGCTGGGAACTACTTTGCAACATGGCCTGTGAGGAAGCCTCCCCGTCAACTATACTGAGCGGCTCCAAATAGCTATTCTGCTGCCATTTTCAAAAATCTATACGAATAATTCAAAACAACTTGTTTGCACCCAGTTCTTTCCAAGGTATAATTTCACGTAGGCAGCCACATGGTGGCCATTCTCACTGCCATTTAAATCATTTTATGTGTCACTTTGAACAAGTTGTAAGAAAAGTGACTGAGAGTTATTAGTAAGTTGCATGAAGATTGCACTCCATGACCAGTGATATAGTTCTACTGAAGTGCAGGTGTTCATCACGATAACCACACTCCCAGAGGAGGAAAAAAGTCCAGGCAGCTCTGTGGCTTCATATCCAAGAATTAGTTTAGAAGTTTTCCTCTTCACAAGGAGCATGTCTTTCATAAACTTTCAAGACTAACCCATCTCAAAATACTTTCCATTAGATCAAGGACCAATATATTATTGCTGGGAAGATCTATTTTTCCTCAGAGACCGCCTGCAAACTCCATATGAGCAGAAACATATGGCTGTGTGTCTGGATCTTTAGTAAAACACAGGGTGCATGGTGAACACTGGAAATGGGGATGGGAGGCAGATCTCCGCGTGGGGTGGAGGGTCAAATATTTAGGGGGAATTTAATGTAAACTGTGAGATTCCCAATTACATCTCAACTTTACCCTTAAAAATCCAAGCCACTGTTCCCAGCAGAGGTTTGAGTGCAGGCTGCTGCAAACTTTCAAAATGTCCCCAGAATGACCCAGGAAACAGCACAGATGATTATGTAACTTCATACCAAGTAGCTTGGTATGCCTGTCCCCAGGATGCATGTCCCCATGGGCCTGTGTGGGCAAACACACACACACACACACACACACACACCTCTTACTCCCGGGAATAAAGTTACATCATCGCATAACATTGTTTCCTGAGGTCATTTTCAGGAAATGTTGAAAGAACATGGCAGCTTGTGCTTAAAGCTATTCCTAACAGTGGCTTTTTGCATTTTAAGCAACAATGAAAGTGGTTCAGTATTGTCCACCTTATACACTGTACATTAAATTTGTCATTCTGAAATGCCAATATTCCCCCTGCCCACCATCACCCAGGAAAAAGCCTAATTAAGGGAGAGAGGTGCATTCCGTGTTTAATTTAGTCCCAGTAGTAATGATGGGGCAAGTTGCTGGTTACCCATCTAATTCAACTTACTAAGTAATCAGAATTCATGTGTAGTCAGAGGGGTGGGTACTGTTCCAAAGTTATCACAGGTTTTTATTTATCTATTATCTGTCTGACCATCTATCTATCTTACTGCTCCCTGTTGATGGCTTAGAATACCAATTCTAAATGTCAGAGGAAAGAGAGTGACTAGCTATCCCAAATATTGGCTCCCATATATTCTGTAAAAACATGCTTCAGCTCTGTTTGATGCCAGGCAAATAGTGTTTCTTTCTTTATCTCTTCAATATTTATGTGGATTATGGGATGAACTGTCACCTTTATAGGAAAATGTTTCATTTATATTTGCTCATCATAGACCTCAGCATGATTGTTAAGTTCTGCAGATTGTGTGTAGATACTAAAATATGGATTGGTTAATAGGGATGGGGAGAGAAGCAGTGTAAAGTGCACAGATAACATGTGATTCTGTACAATATGCCTCCATTTTATGGTTAAGGTAGGAGGTTCAGAACTGCACCAAACTGTGGTATAGTGGCTGCAATTTGTTTCTAATAATCACCATTTGTTCTCCAACTGCCACCACTCTTCTATCTGTACTTCATTATTCAACCTGCAATCTCTTGTTTGACAACAAACTGCTGCTTTCATAGTTCATTTAGCCATGTTCTAAACAGAGCATGGAAACTGAAGACACTTTAAAACTTCAATTTGCCCAGAATATTCTTAGCACTGCTTTTTGCAAGTTTCATACCTATGGGCTAGGGTGAGAAATCCTCCCAAATGCCTTAATGGTATAAAATGCAGTCAAGGTGTATATACACACAAAACACAAAAGAAGTTACGGTAGGTAAATATAATATAATATAATATTACAGAAGTTGCAGGACTGAAACAGAAGGCTAAAGAAATTGATTAGGATACTACCCAAGATATTTAAAGATGTTTCCAGTTTTTGCAGCATTATTATTTTTCATTCATTATATTATACCTGTCAGTCACGTGTATTATTAAGCATGGAAGTACTGGAAGATTTAAGATTATAATCTCTGCCACATCATCTGCATAAAACTGTGCTAGATGTCCAGGCATATCTATGGATCTGTTCATCTCTTCTTGGAACACCGTATGGCAGAAAGGGATTGCATTTGCTAAAAAAAAAAATTGTTACCTTTCATTTGGAAGAGAGCCCCTATGCTCAAGTTATATCTGTTTAGGAACACTAGTGGAGCCAGTGCAGTATAGTGGTTAGAGCACTGGACTTGGGCATGGGAGGCCCAGGTTCTAGTCCCCACTCACTGAGTGACTTTGGACCCATCTCTGACTCATCCCAACCTACCTCACACAACTCGTGAGAAAAAATGGAGAGGAAGAACATTGTGCATGCTATCTTGGGCTCATTGGATGAACGACAGGATATAAATGTAACCAAGCAATAACTATATAGCAAGCACATCCAAGAAAAAGAAATGGAACTGCTATCAAATCATGTTCATACATTCTTGTGAATATGTATCCTGTCCAAAGGCCAATAATGGTTTTAAAGGGGGTTGTCTATAATACTTATATTTGTGCTTGCAATGAAACAAGAAAGTTAAGAAATACATTTTTGTCATCTTTGTGAATTGTAAGTGTGGGAAGCAAAATTCATCAAATGGAAGTTTATGTTCAGAAAAAGGGAGGGAGTTGGGCTCATGATCTAACTTTAGAAAATGTGAAGGGTGCCCCAACCTCTAGCCCATAAGAAGATCTTATAGAGCAGACAAATATGATTTAAGCTGGCAAATATGTGAACAATAACTATCAAGCTGAGTGCTTCTGGCTAGACTGTCTTATGATTTCCAGCTTGTAGAAGATTACAAAGTGCACTGATAGTTGGTTTGCAAAATAATGGCCAAGAACAAAGAGCTTTGGTGGCTGGGATGAAAGGGCAATAGTAAATAATAAGAGAAGGATACAGAGAAATGTAGACAGACAAAAATGCTGAAAGAGTAATGGATGAAAAAGACAGTGCAGTGCACATAAATGTAAAAGAATGAATAGTCAGCTGAAACTTTATCACACGTCTCAGTGCCTCATAAAATATGGAGTGCAGGAAAAGACAAAGTCAAAAGGGAGGTCTATCTGGGTGTCATTAATGAATGATGTGAAATAGCAGAGAAAAAGCAAACAAATCTTACAGTCTGTGTAGAATAGTGATTGTGTTGAATCTTTATCACACAACTTTCCATGCTTCATAAAATACAGGGAACACAAAAATAGACAAGCAATAAGCCAAGACAGCGTGTCACATAAAGAGAAGAAACAGTAGCAGCTGCTCTTTCCATAATGGAAATAATAAATGTGGTAGATCCAATTAAGAATGATGCGGACCTGTATGCATGAATTGCAGACTTATCTATACATACTATTTCACTGGAAATAGTATAGAATAAACCTGTAGAATTGTTGCATGTTTCCTGCATTTATTAATTTGAAAAAGAATTACAAATAGAAAGGAAGTTTATAATGACTATTCTCAATACTGCAAAAATGCCAAATACTAACTCTTTAAAAATCCAGTCCATTCAATGACTATTTAGAAGTAAGCATGAGTTCAATGGAATTTTCCCCAAATAAATGCATTGACAAGCACAATCGTTACTATTAATATATACCTAGATATCCACAAAAATGTAAATAGCATAGAAAGTATAAACTCATCAAGTATTTTTCTTATGCTAGACCATTAATTTCAATAGGATTTTTTTCCTGCAGTGAACAAGGATCAACTAAATAATGAGAATAATTTATAGAGTTATACCTGGTTTTATTTCATTAAAATTATCTCACTTTCCATTACTTTTTTAAAGATAGATGTCAAAAATTAAAAATGTTGCTATTGTGCTAGTCTCACAACAAAGGAAGAAGTGACACAATCAGTTGACACTGGGTTTGCACAACACAACAGTGTACAATGCGCAGCCAGCAATGATGGGTTGTCAGGTTGTCCAAACCAAGCACATTTTCCACAGGGTGCCTTATTTTTCTCAAACAAGACACCTAAGAACAAATGGTTCAGTGTTAGAGTTGTCCATACCCAAAGTGGCTTATTGTATAGTCTGAATTCAAAGGAATGGTTCTCTTGTGGATCAGTTGGATTGACTTCAGCATCACGTGGCAAGAGTGGTAAAAATGCCCATGCTGCTGTTCATGCACTTGTCAGTGACTGACCCTCCACTGATGCTCAAACAATTCTTTGGACATATCCCCACTTGTTTGACACCTTTGACAAAAATTTAAGAGCAAACTTAATTCATTCCACAACTCTTGTTGTGACCCAAATTGGTTGTGGACCAAGTCAAATTTCCCCATTAGGTTTAATGTAAATAATGTTAATCCATTCTGTAAATATTTTTTTTTAATTACAGGGAAGACAGGCATGATCGTAGGCATGCTTGGGGGGAAGACGGGCACAATCAAGGGCATGCTCGGGCAGGGCCATCCCCCCCCCCCCCGAGCATGACTGCAATCACACCCATGCAGGGAAGGCAGGCGCTATCACAATCGTCACCCGATGTGACGTTCGTGACCTGAGGAATTTTTTTTCTGAAATTTTTGTTCACAACCCAATTTGGTTGTGAACTGAGGCATCTGTGAGCCAAAGTACAGTACCACTGTATAGAAATGAGACTGCTTCTCATTTCAGGCTGTTCTTTAACATGTGCTGTATGTAAAACCTCCATTTGTCAATTGCTTTGTGTGTTTCAACTGTCAAAGGTAGAAAAGAAGGGTCAAGTGGGGTGGGATGTGATGGGATGGGATGGACTAATATCTCCCACTCCCAGTCATCTTGCTATTAAGAGTTGAACCAACACTTCTCAGTGCCTTCTTCTCATTTAATTCTTCCCCTCAACAATAACCCTCGCAATGTGACATGCAAGATAAAAACACATACATGAAGTGTGAGCAATAAAATCCATTAAATCATATTTCAATAAAGTTTATAAAATGAGAAATTTCTAATTATATTTTAAAAAAACTGAATCAAACTGCTAACATACATGTCTTAACACCAATTTTTACAATATTGATATAGATCAGTATATCATTCTAATGTTCATTTTGTTGCATGCTAATGCTTAAATACTCTAACATCTGCTCAACCACTTGAGTTCACCATACTGATAAAACTCATTGTTTTCAATTCTTTCACCTAGTGTATTATGAAATCAGCTTTTTATTTACCTATTTTTTTCATGTGTGTAGTTAGTTCATTAATGTTAATAAATTTCAAAGACAAATTCGGGTAACTTATCATAAAGGCATATAAGGTATAATACAGTTCATTTACACAAACAAACAACACATCTAAAACATTAGCTAAATTTATTAAATCCACTTTTAAAAATATGTCATGTGTATCAAAACCTGACTATTTTCCATATAAGTAGTAGACATGGTAGAGGGGCAGTCTATAAAAGCTTTAAATAAATAAATATATATATATATATATATATATATATATATATATATATATTTAATGGTCCACAAGAAAATATATTTTTCAAATGAATGGAATGATTTTTTAAAAAAATTAGAAATAGATGTTTTGTGAATTATGAATTCAGGCACTGGCATTTAAGTATTGACTGCACCTATCTGTCAAGTTAAACTCAATCAGAAAGCAGCCCAGCTTCTACAATAATAGGGCCTTATCACCAGCAAGTGCAGAAGCAAAATTACATGTCTGTTTTGCATCCCAAGAAAACAGTCTCAAAGCAAAATGCAGTACACTTGAAAATATATTGTTATCCAAGACACAAAAATCCTATCCTGCACAACCAATCATTAAAGGAAAATTCTGCATAGGTAAACTTTTCATTCTTGCCAGCAGATTAAAGGCAAGTTGGTGAACACAGAATTTGCTACCTAGTTTATCTTCATAGACATGATTGAAGTGCCCTTGGCAGTGAACACAAAGTCACACCAATGGAATACAGATTGGGGAGTCCTGTAAAGTCAAGCAAACATATAGGATCCTTAAATGAGGTTTTTTATAGTGCAATCACCTAGCCTTATTCATGGAATGAGGATGCCCAGGCAACATCTGCTGCATGTGATACCCTGTGTTTTCCTACAACTTCATCTGACTTTTTTCTTTCCAGAAAAAAAAGTGTGCTAGGAAAGAAAAGATGGAATGGACACACAATGAATGTGTTCACATGACACAACAGGCCACAGTGGTTTATTGTGAAGGATGGTCCGTTGTGTTATACAGTTGACTTTTAGAAACCATGATAAAAGTCAATGGTCTATTCTATGGTTTTCACACTTCACCATGGTTTCTCTGGTCATCCAAATGCACACCACAGTTTCCACAGTCCTGGAATACAGCTACCACAGAGTACTCTGGAATGAGCAGTAACTGCAGCAGTAGCTGCTCCAGCTATCCAATGTGGAATTGCATTTCAGACATGGTGGCTGATGGGATACCTGCCAACACTGGGAGGACTGAGCAAGGATGGTGGAAACCATGCTGCTGTAGAAAACAGCTGTTCATCTGTCAAGCACATCCAGGCAACCAACAAGAAGAAAAGCAGGTTCTAGTCCACTTTTGGCTTGAAACTCACTGGATAACTATGGGCCATTCACATCTGTGTTTCTTTTTAAAAAGAAAGAGAAACTATGTAACCTAGAATGGTCTCGTATCATTATCTCATCTCATAGGCAGACAATGGCTTGTACAAGGAACCACTAGTAAGGAAGCAAATGCACAATAACAAGGCACCCAACAGAGTGTGCTTTGCCCTATCAGTGGTACATCCGCAGGACAGAGTGCAAGCTGCTTGACTGATCCAAGAGCTTGAAAGACAAGCCCTCTTCAGATGTTCAAAAAAGGCTTAAAATCAACATGTGAGGGGAAGGAGCACTCCAGTTTCTTCTTACTCATTGCTCTCAGCAAGAGCAAAAGACCAAAGAGGAGCGCCTCAATGGATATAGGCAGCTCTTCACTTCAGACTGTTGGCCTCCTTGAGTTGAGGGCAGCAAAGCAAGAGTGGCAGAACTGCAGCATTCGTACATTGATTCTAACCCTTTATAAAATGCCTGAATAGGTCTGTTGATGAATCTTGAATCAGCACAATAAATCAAACAGCAACAAGGGAGAGTAAAGGCAAGACATATCCAAAGACTGAATGCCTGTCGTGTGGAAGAGCATGAAGGAGAGCTGGCTTGGAAGACAAGACTGTTATGTACACAGAAGCATCCCAGAGAGAAACACCATGCAGAGAAAGAGAAAGAACAAGATTCTTATCCCCAGCAATAAAGTTTCTCTTCTGAAGAAACAGAATGAAAAATACATAAGATCATATAAAAAGGCTTTATAAATAGCTGGGATAACACTGTATTTTATCCTGGAGTCATTGGACTTGCAATTTATCCCAGGGCAAACTGTACTACTTCCCAGCAACACAGAATTGTTAACTACAACAAGGCATCATTTCTAATAATTTATGCATTTTCCTTGAATCCAATTTTAATGAAGCTTTAGTCCACCTGAGAACATTTAGAATTTGAAATTACCTTGGTGTGGGACAGCTGGTGGCTATTTGATCATTTTTATTCCATTAACTCTAAACATGTAAGCAACATTTGCTCCACTGCATTCCTCTTCTTGACATAAATGAATTGACTATTAGCTCATTTACTGAGGTGTGCTTGAAAACTGAATTGTGCTTTCCTTGTTTTCTTGTAATAGCAGCAATTTCTTTTCTTTTTATCTTCAACAGCATTTAAAATTTCTTTTTGTTTTTGTTGTATTCCCATCGCAGAGAAGATATGCAAGCATATGGCTTTTTTCTTCTTGATTGTGACAATATATTTTCCTAGGTGTGTTGTGGCATTATTAGTAGCATTTTGCTGAACTATACATTGTTTCCAATGCTTCCATAGCAAAAAGGAGTAAAAAAAAAAAACTTGCATTTGCAAAATAGTTCATTGGATGGGAATACTCTATGCCCATCCAAAGTGGTGGTACTTTCCAAGCACGCTCCTCCCAGTCCTATAGGCACACTGCTTATGTTATCAAGCTGCAGACCTGAAGGACATTTATGTGAAAGATTATATATCTTTACATTTATGTTGTAAAGATTATACAAACCTAGTGAAAGCCATTTCATGTGTATTTTGCCCATTGTTAGGAGTCTTTCATTCTGTTAGCCCTGCATGGCTAGAGTCAGAACTCACACAAGTGTGTCCATATACATTTACTTAAATTTTAACTTCCAGAACTTTGCAAATTGCTCCAAACTATGTAAAACTTCCCAAATGAATGTTTTCATGCTTTAGCCTATGGAAGGAATTGATATTTTGGCTCAATGGTTTTTTCTTTTATTTATTTGGCTTATTTTTCCCTGACTAAATTTGTATAACATTTTGGAAAGTTAAAAAAAGATCTCTAAGTCTGCAGAATCTGTGTAATTTGAGAAAAGCTGGTCTGCTGTGAATCCACTGGTTGTATTCATGGAAATCTAAGTGACTTGAGTCTACTGTGGATTTTCTTAACATTATTAACAGTTCAAAACAGCACCAAAAGAGAATAAAAATACATTCTAAAACCCAAGATGTTAGCAAAACCACACTGAAAGTTATGAAAAAGCCCTAAAATCCTCTTATACTAGTGATGTAGAGCCAAAAAAGTCTATTTAATTCCTATTGCATTTCAAGCACCAGTATTTTTCAAGGAGCAAAAGTGCTTCCCAGAATAGAAAGGCTTTCGGTCTGCTATAGTACAATTTTATGTTTTACATATGGAAGCAGACACAAGTTACAATCCTATGCAAATTTAGAGAGGAAAAATGCCTAGCATGCCTTCCATATACCAGCATAGCTTCCTGGAGCATGCTGGGAGCTGTAGGGTTTGTTCTCTCTCTAGAGAATTGCACCCTTAGCCAATTAAGAACTTAGGGCTGTTCAAACAGATCACAGAGCTAGCCGTTAACTATCAATGCAACCTTATGCATGGACATTCAGAAGCAGTCCTGCCAAGTTCCATGAGGTTCACTCCAAAGTAGGTGTGCATCTGATTGCAACCTAAGGCAACATCAGAGCATTCACTCTTACACATAAGAGACCCACATTCTGATCCCACTGTTCATGAAATCTTGAGTAATTTGTCATCATTCATTCTATTCTTCTTCACAGGTTTGTAGGTGAAGGCAAAGTGAGATCAGAATATGTGCATACTTATTCTATAAAAATTATTATTATGTGTTGCTGGGCAGTGATAGCACTACCCACAATAGCAGTAATTTTGCTATATTATAATTGCATGTATGATATATTCTGCCTTGGCCACTGGGGTTAATCAGAGTGATATGGGAGTTACTGAACTTCAGCCTAAATGCAACAGATGAGTACAAGAGATCCATGAGATTCCTGTAACATTTGGCTACCACTATCAACTTTGACAACACTGGCCCTGCTTTTGAAATTAGTCCCCTCAAGGCAGTGGTCTTTAGGTGCAGGTGCACATTAGAGGAGCTCTTTGTATATGTTTTCCATTTGCTCGATACATTCATTTCCCCCATGATGCAACATTTTGCACCTACAATCCATTTTGCCTACTGCTTCCATGAGTCCATCACCCATGTTTGTGTAAGGCAATTTTGTCAACAGAAAGTCAATATGCATGGAAAGAAAAGCAGTGAAAAGGAAACTAGATGCACTTCCGTGGAGCATTTCTCCGTGGAACAATATCCATCAAATGATCATTAAAACCATACATGTTTGCCAAACAGCTGTACTTCTCCAAGCCGGGATCTCTACAGGACTTTCTAAGTACTCCATGGCACTCTGTGAAAACCAAACAATGCAGCTGTTTGTGAACCAGGTTTGAAGACACTTTTACAGCTTCTCATTCAACAGAAATTAACAGGTATTTTATACACAATTTTTTTGAGCGTCTACTTTTTGTAGGAAACAACTTTTCTTAAAGAGATTTCACCCATTGTTACAAAATAATTTATAATGATCACAGCAGACTATTGGTGTAAAAATAATGTCCTGCAGCAATGGGGCGGGGGGAACAATCTTGGGAAAACTCAGAGCTTAGAGATAATTGTAATTTCAGGACTCATTGCAAGCCAGAACTAAGCAATGATAACAAGTGAGACCAAGTGAATGGAAATGCTTTAGAAATGTTGTTTTCTAATTTTCTTGTGAAAATACTGTGAGATGATAGCACACGAAGCCTTCTTCCAATAAAGGTAATGAATACAATCTAGTGAAAGCTAGCTCCACTAATGCTCCACTGAATGTAATGAGACTTCCTGATGTCGCCTCCCCTAGCAATGGTAGCTGAAATCCAAGAAGTGAAATGGAACACGTCTCACAGAAGGTTATCTGTCCCCAACAAGAAATGGAACTGCCGCACTTGGTGATGGTTTCTGACCTCCTGTGCTAAGGCAACTAGGACATATTGATGCACCAGTAGTAAAGGCCCTTTCATTTGCAAAAACTTCTGCATTTGTGGCCCACTGCTCTCCAGAAGCCATCTATAATTGTACTGTGCTATAATTGTACTTTATTGATTTTAGGGTGTTATTATTTCTATGTTTTTAAAACATGATTTTACTGGCTATTTTTAGGAACAATAATAGGGAAGAGAAATGCTATGACTGTGAAGGGGAAGAGTAAATGACAGACCATTAATCCATGGCAGAGTCCATGACTCATTGCAGTCAATATGAGAGGCAATTTTTTTTCTGCTTGCTTGCTTGTCTATTTCTCTCACCTGTTGAAAATTAACTGGTGTCATCAGAAAGCTTATTTGGAAGTTTGCTGAGCTAGTAAGACTGATTAGGATCCTGGAAACCTTATGTTGGCCCCACTGCTGGTGAGGCAGCAGTAATAAGAGAGATTTTAGCTACTGCACTGGGAGATCTCCTGCATCCTTTGGCTTCCTTGCTTACTATCTCAGAGAGCATCAGAGTTCTCCCTTTGAAGTCTATGAATTCATTTTAACAGAGGGTGTTACAGCCCCTTCAAGCTGGCAGAGTTATCATGGCATTATCTTGCATGCTCTAGATGACACTTCAGTGGATACACTGGTGTGTGCCTCTCAGCTGAAAGGTACATTTTGGGTATATGATGAAGTCAGCTTTGGTTTGGTTGCTCTGCTAGGAGGGAAAGCAGCGCACAAATATAAGGATCCTTATAATGGTCTACGAAAGATTATGCCATTGCAAATCAACTTTAAAGTGTGCAATATCCTTTGTTGGTTTTTCTGCAACATGCTAACATGATTCTCACTTTAAAGTATATCATAGTTATCCCAGAGCGGTGGGTTGCTTGGATCATTAGACAAGGTTTTTTTCCCCTTGAGGGGATTCTGTTATTTAATGAATTGGGGGGTGGGTTTAAATAGGAAGAATGTTTTATACAGGGTAAATTCTGTGGAACTTGAGTTGCTTGGTTGTTTCTTACCTTTTGAGCAGTTGCAAATCAACACACCTCACAAACTGTGCAGTGGAAGTTATTTGCTTTGACCAACAGTTTTGACATATGCCATACAACACAACAATAAGTGTATTGAACTAAGACATATTTCTAGTGTCTTATTCTTCCCTTCTTAGATCCTGTTAAGTGGGGAATAGAAGGGAGCAAGGCAAGGCCATGCAATGTGTGTACTTATTCATAAGTGTCCATCAGAGAAAACCCACCAATAGCCATCTTTTTGTTCAGATCTTTAAGTAAGCTAGCTTTGGGACTTTTGTAGGGTCAAAAGCAGATCACATGACAATTCTGGCCTATTATTGTCAACATTTTGCCAACATTTGCTGGTTTCCTTGTTGTTCCTTTCTCTGTTCTGAACTGAGTAGTGGTGCACAGGCTGAATTCCAGCTGTATGCTCTGATCTTTCTGTCCTCGCCTCCTTTGCAGGCCTCAGACATGACTATTTTGTTAGCATGTCCTTTGTCTGACAGGAAGCAGCTTGAAGTGATAATGTAGCTAATATACTACAGCTATGTTATGCAAATTTGCTGCACCATAGACACTATAAGATTACAATATATTCTGTGGATTTTAAAGGATAAAATGTTTTGTTCCATGTATAAATGGTTCATGCTCAATGCAACATGAAGATTCCACATTGTCATCACAGCAATCTTGAACAAGTACCCCACGTCATCAGCGGAAACAAATCTTTTTATCATCTCAGTATTTTCCCAAGGAAGATCTTTAGAATGGGCAAATGAACTGTTATTCCTAATCATTCAAGCTAAAAGAAAGTTCCAACTTGTTCGTAATATGGAAATAGTAATGTTGTATCCAGTTTACACCATTATTCAGTAAACTACCTGTGATAAAAGAGATGAATTAATTCCCATCCCTATGTCCATTTCTTAAGGCTTATGTCCTACGTGTGCATCATGAGATATACCCTATGCATTTTGATGAACTGTGTAATATTATAAGGTTTGCATTCCCTTGTGCCTCATAATTGCAGTACAACAGTGCCATCCACTGCATTTCTAAATAAACTTTTCATATATTTTCCTTAAATGGTTCTAAATAAGACTTGAAATAAGACCTATCCAATATCCAAAAGGCACTATGAGAGCTTTCTTAGGAGGAGAAATTATTAAGGTAAAAAAGATTTCACCAAAAAAAAAAATCTATGGGTTGACAATGCCTTAATTCTGGATGAAGCTTCAGCAAGAATCTAATACTAAATAGCAAGTATGATAACATTATTTACTGTTGATTTTTTTAATAAAGAAAAGGTAGGCTATTAATGTTAATATTAATACTAACCATAGTCCCTAATCCCACTCAGCTGACCATTAACATGATAATTTCTTATAGTTGCAATAGCACCTGTCAGTATTTGAACAAGGATCTGGATTTACTCCTGTCCCTAGTAAAAAGGTGAGACTCATGGTTATGGATTTTTGGACCACATGCACACAAAGCTACATAAATTGTAACTGGCCCAAACAAAAAAATCTATGGATCAGAGAATGGACTACATCATTTTTCACCATTTCCATTGATTTGAAAAAGGAGAACATGTAAGCTATTCTGTCCAATATAACTCCTGATCACCATTGTGTTGCCTTTTATTGCCTTTGCATTATTCCATAAATGCATTCCAAGACCATTCTAAACTGCTTGCTTTGATCTAGGTCCTCCCACTTTTGTCATCCATTTCATCCCATCATTCCTGCTCTTATACCCACTGAATACAGTGGTATTTGGAGGGCCTAACAGAAGCAAAGAGACAACAGAATGTCTTTTCCCCATTATGTTATTGCCCCCTATCAAGAAGAGGGATCATGTAACTCCTCCCTTTTGTCATGGTACTCCTTTTTACACAGGTTGTGTTTGATTTCATTAGGTATAAAATTTATCATTACAAAGCAAGCCTATAGACAAAAAGTAGTTGCCAAACAAAATAGGCTAACTAATATGCTAAACCCTCTTTGTTTGTGTCATAACAATTCATTAATATTAAGGTTTACCATGCAAATATCCCAAGCAACTTTCTATCACTCCTGACAATTTGCATATATGAACTGACAGTTCATAAACCTAGTGAGATTACTTTAAAGGATATTTTCAGGTAACTAGGAATGAAATGCCATTAAACAATAGCATTGTTTAATGAGACTTTCTGATTATTAAATGCTTTTAAGTGTGTGTATATTTAACATTACTAAAATGGCTCGTTAACATATTTTAAATCATTATTTATTCACTTTACCAGCAATTAAGTTTCAGAATTGCTTCACCTCTTACAATACCTACTATGTAAACTAAATGCCAGCCATCAATTGAGCTTCAAGAGAATGGTTCACAAAGCAATTCAATGCTGCAATTCAAATGGCTCGTTATAGCATCTTATGACTAAAATGTTCGGGTCCCTTCCCCCACCAAAAATGTGATTTTATATTCAAGAGACAAAACTAGATTCATTAAAATTGTTCACTGGTAGGTCTGCAGCAAACTTCCTAGGGAAATGTCAAGATAAGAAAGCAGGGCTTACTGCCAGACTAATACCCAAACATAATTAGATGTAGGCTAGGTGGTTTACTACCTACTGAAATGAGAAAGTATGCCAGGTACATTATGGATATTTGTTCCTGGGATTTCAGCTCACAAAATAAACATCCTGAATACTGCCAGAAAAGTGGTGTAAAGGAGCATGCTGTTTTCCTTCCGATATATTTTATCATTCTCCCTACTTCTCTAATTTTTTTTTCCATTTTGATATCAGGATTTGAAAAAAAATACTATTGAAAAGAAAATGTCACTTCTTTAGAAATGCTGTGATTTTTCTAAAGCAGTTATATTATTTGGAGTGTCCCCTATATCCATGCAGGATTTTCATTCGCTTCAAGACTGGAAAACTTCAAATCCACACAGGGACTTTCTGGACAGAGTTGCACTACACTTGGAAGAGATATTGAATATGTGGAAATGTTCCTTCAAGGCTAGCACCAAGCATAGGCATGCTTGGAAACCTTCCAGGGAATCAAACCTACTGCAGGGGTCATACCCCCTGGAATTGTTCCTTCTCCTCACCATTTGTTCATCTGCTCACTCTCTAGCAGTGGTGAGAAAGATGCCCCTGCCTTCTTGCTCCCCAGTTCTCTTCCTGACAAGCTAGTGATAGCAACAGTGAAAAAATGATGGAGATCAATAGCAGCTAATGACAACAGTGATGAAAAGAAGGGCTCACTGATGGAGCCCATTGAGGCTCTCTTGCACAAACACTCTTAAAAACCTAGAGCCAGCACTATGCATCTTAATACAGTCTAATGGCCTAAATGGCTTCAGTAGTACAGAACATCATTGGTTAATTCATCAGCTGCAGCCTGTCCTAGACAAAGATAACCTGGTCACACTGATCCATGCTCTGGTTCAATTAATGCAATCAGTTTTATGTGAGGCTATCTTTAAAAACATTTTGGAAGCTTCAGCTAATAGATAATTCAGCTGAAGAGTTCGAGATGACTTGTCTTGATGAACTTATGTGATATCAATGATGCTGCAATAATCTGTGATTGGTTGTGGCTTGCTAGTGCCTTCATGACTCAATCTGAGGAAAGGAATGTAACTTCCTGTAGAAGTAGGGGGCACCCTTTTGGGTTCCTTCAGAAGATTGGGTCATGGGGAGATGGAAGTGCTGTAATGTCTTCTCCAATGACCCTGCAGCCTTTTCTGAAGACTTTCCAGAATCTTCTGGAGGTGAAGTTTCAGGGTGCTGGTGCAAGGCATGTTCAAAGGCATTGACTGTTCCTTGGGAGCAGAACAATGTAGCTGAGTGTCATTACCATCTCATTCCAAAGGTCCAGCTGACCTCTCTCAGATATTACATGTAGATGTTAAATACAATGGCTACAGTGCTGAACAGCAATCCACTGCTATGACACAGCCTGAAGCTGGTGTTTGTGAAACAACCCTTTACATTGTTTCACTTCCACTCCACAGTTTTTAGTTTAGGTTTTTTTTTTTTTACTTTAAATCAAAAGAAGAATGCTGAGTGGCAAGATGCAGCCTAAGAGCGTACTGACAACAACATTGTGGCAGAACAATCCACCAGATGCTGTAAAAATCTATCTATCTATCTATCTATCTATCTATCTATCTATCTATCTATCATCTGTCTATCTATCTATCTACTTAAGACAAGGGTAGATAGAGGTCAGTAACTAAAATAGGTTAAATAAGAGTCAGGTGGCCATGGAGGCACCAGCTAAATCTGGCCAACTGTTTCATGCAACAGTGTTACGTCACCTGCTTCAGTTGGTATCACAATGATGCGGTACCTGAAAGTAAGAATCAGTGTCTGAGAGGCTGTCATTTTGGCTGTACTTAAGGCAGAAAATGTCTTGATTCAGCACTTGGTTAAATTCATAAAAAGGCTGTGCAGAAGAAATGGAATAGTAGATAAAGAGATGGGTGGACTGATGCTTCTAGTTCCATAACTAGTCAGACTCTAACCAGGATCCAATGACCATCATGACTTTAGGCTTATGCTTCTCAGAAAGCACTGCCCCTACTACCAATCATGTGATAGAGGAAACTACTTTTGAATCTGAAGGGATTTAATTTGTGATATGACACAGTAAAAAATCATACCAGGAATACCCAATCTCATGGGCATGCCTCAAGTTGCTCTTTGGACCCCAGCCAATCACAAGTATGCAACCTTTCATGATCTTTTATCCATATAGCAAACAAATACTAAGGGGTTTTTCCCCTTATTTTTCTATAAGCATCTTTTCATGACTGACTCATGCCTTCACATTTTGTTGGGTTTCTCAACCAGATGAAAGTAATGTTTCCATGGGAACAGCATGCAAGCAGTCCAAAAATATATGTGTGTCTCTGACCAGATTTAACTTGTACCTTCTTATTTACTAATTCTCATGCTAAAAGCACTCCAAAGATCTTTGAAAAAACTTATTCAGCTATCATGTATTAAAACTAACTATGTCTTTCTCCTTTTTTGAGTGGTTTTGCTACTACTATTACCTTTGATATTCTCCATTAGATTTGGACTCCTTAGGAATGGTACCACCTTCTAATCCAGAGTTGACAACATACAGTCCATGGACTGCACGTAGTCTCTGCCTCCAATACTCAGAACAGCCCCCACCATTCCTGCAATGCAGCAAACATGGAAATTGCTGTTAAAAAATATGCAGCAAGCTTATTTGAAAGAATCCCCACAGAATTTGGATGGAAGATGGAAGGAGAGGTATCAACATGGAATTTGCTGCATAAGATGTAGTGATGATCACAAACAGATGGTTTCAAAAGAAGACTAGAGAAATCTTTTGGAGGAAAAGTCTATCAATGTCCACTGCTCTTTTTTTCATTTTTATGTGCATTTTCATTAAAATAAAAATAAAAATAAAATAAGAATCATAACCCTTCCACTTAAATTGTTTATCTGTAAATATCCAAGTAACATCATAAATTCAGATGCATCAATTATACAAAAGCACCAGCAAATGCAGACCAAATATCCATATACATGTCCATTCATGAGTGGCATCCCTGTGTGATCTGCTTAAATTTTGAAAGCATCATTAAGACTGCATTACAGGAGGTGGACTTTTACCCTTCCCATGTTGTAATATCAGCCTTTTAGCTGTCAAAACAGCATGGAAAATCCATTCGCATTGACCAAGCTGTAACCTTCAAGAAAGAAGAACATTTTAAAGAATGTGTACATAAAAAATATCAAAAATATTTGTATTCTGATACAAAATTTGTCCATGTGATAACTTCCACTTAAAAAGATGCAACTTCTGGAGATTGCCAAACATTTGATTAAAAGAAGCCTTAGCATTATTACATCTCCAGGAGTTAGACAAATGCATGTTGTTAAGATGTTGTGATGTCCAGTAAACATGGAATACATGTTTTGTTGAATAAGACATAATACAAGGTACATTAACAGTTCAGATGTACACTCTAAAGTGGCAATCCACTGCTTGAACCAAATAGGACACTCCAATTATCCATTTCTTTTATCCATTAGCCCGACTATATCATATTTATTTACTAGTAATAGATATGTATAAACATGGCTCACAGGCTGATATAACCAATCAGCCTCAATAAGTATGTGCAGTAACTAAGGAGAATGCAAAGCTGTAAAAGCTGTAGGGGCAGCCATGGATTCTAGTAAAAGTAGAATTCTAAATATTTCCTCATGGCCAATACAGGCAAATTGTGTTTGGCACACAAATCATAAAAACTCATCACCTTTCCACACTAAGTGTGGTATAAGAACACATTTTATCAATTTTTAAGTCTGGATTCTTCCATGAAGTCATTATACCATGTGAGATGGATCAAACTGATGGATCAAATTGTTGTGTTATTGCTTTCCAAATGTTTCAATCATCCCTAACACTAGGCAGAAAATAATCTATTTTAATATGCCAGAAGCCTCATGCTTCTGAAAAGAGTGTCTAGACAAGAAGATCCCAACTGAACATGCTGCAAAAACTAATATCAGCAGAAAGACCAACATTGAGCACAGATCAGCTTATAGGCACAATGATAAGAAAGCAAGATACAGAAAGCCAAATCTACCTTCCTTAATAAGCAAGATGCGTTTATTTCAAAGACATTTATGGCAGAGAATAATGCCAGAAAAAAATAAAACAAAGAGTTACATTATAGCATAGGAATATAAAATCCCACATAACACACAAACACTCCCAGCTATGATATACATCTTCATGTGTTAATCTTACTCCACAAAGTTTATTTGCAAGACACCCGTCTATGTCCTGTGATATAGCATTAGTCAGCTTACTCTAATTTACCTTGAGCATTTGTGATATACCTCTAAGAATTAGTATTCCCAAACAAGTAATAGATTCTGGGTGGTAAAGAACAAAAAGTGGGAAAGAACAAAAAGTAAAGGAATAATCAGAGACAGTAATCAATTTTGTAATAAGCATACAGTATACACATAAAGATGAATAAGATTTCATTACTTGTTTAGTAAAGCCTGTTAGTAAAGTCTGTGTTGCATTATTGGGCTACTGGTGTAAAGTAATCAGAGGGACATCCAGACAGGTCCAAGGCCACATGAACTAGAAGGGCACTGATTGATGACCAGAGACTGGCAGCACAATTCAACAGCTGTTGGGAGCTTTTTCCTTTTAAAAAAGAACAGCAATTGTAGTGCAATTGGCAGGCACTCTGCTAAGTAAATATGGTAATCCAAGTCCAAGTCTAGAATAAAGTTAAAAAAAAAAAAGTCAGGACAGGCGAACCTTAAAGTTGCAGCAACAGCACCGGTATTGCAGGACAAGGCAGATGCTGTGCTGAGATGTAAGTGAAACAGAAAAACAGTAAATGATTATTTCTTAGTCTGCCTCTCTTGGTATAAATTAGAGAGCAGATTCTATGCAAACTGTTTTGTCCTCTTTTTACGTAATTCCTGAGTGTCTAGCCAGCGAATGAAAACGCCTGCCCAGCAAACTCCATCAGCCTTAGTCAGCTATGCAACTTAAAGAGAAAAGCAAGGAAAAAGACGATTCTCCCATCCCAAGGGTCCCTTCCTGACACTACTTGGTAAGTTTTCGGAAAGGGAAGAAATAGAGGGATAAAGCCAAGCCAGGATGAGAGCCTGGCTGGACAAAGTTGGAATGAGTACTGCATGGGGGTCACCAGGAAGGTATTCTGCCTAGGGCCCTGTTGAACTTTCAAGAATCTATGTAAATATTACAGGAACAGCTTTCTAAATGAAGCTGTGTTCAGAGCACTAATAGCCATGCTAAAAAGGGAAATTTTATGCAGCGTATTCAAAGAACTGCTAACATTCTCATTTAGGTTACTGAAAAACAGGAAGCAAGAGTATCCCCACCATCTTTGTATATCAAGACCAGTTGTGCCACAAAACTAATTAGTAGTGTAAAATAATTGTGTTGATCTTCCAGGCTTGAGAACCTTGATCTTTTCTCCATCAACTATTCATATTAAACAAACAGTTTTTCCCACTGACCTCCAGCTGAAATAGCCACTAAAAAGAACATAATTACAAGAACATTTTATATACTAAAATGTATTTAATCTCCAGTATGGTTGTTCTGATTGCTGGCAGTGAATATGCATACTTGACCTTTCCCAGCTCTTAATACTTAGGCCAGAACTCAGCAACTAGTTTGGCTGAAAAGAGCAGGCACTGTGCAGGAATAGCTGGATGTCTGCTAAATCAGAATAGTTATACATTCACCAAAATCAATTTGGATTTGTTATTCTTTTTTAAAAAGCTTTTAAAGCAAATAAAAAAGGCAGGTCAACGAATAAGAATATTATTAGTATAGTTTTATGCTGTCTAGGGGACTGCAGGTGGCGCAGTGGTTTAAACTGCTGTGCTGCTGGGCTGGTTGATTGAAAGATCGCCAGTTGGAATCTGCACAACGGGGTGAGTTCCTGTTGCTCTGTCCCAGCTCCTGCCAACTTTGCAGTTCGAAAGCATGCAAATGCAAGTAGATAAAAAGGTACCACTTTGGTGGGCAGGTAACAGCATTCCATGCACTTCAGTGTTTAGTCATGCCGGCCACATGACCACGGAGACTGTCTGCAGACAAACGCTGGCTCCCTCGGCTACGAAATGGAGATGAGTACCGCCCCCTAGAGTCAGGCATGACTGGATTTACTGTCAAGGGGAAACCTTTACCTTTATGCTGTCTAGAAATTTTCTGATTGTATGTAAATTGCAAAGTTTCTGTATTGTAATTAAAATCCAGTGCTGAGTTAACCTTTCTGAGCCTTCTTTTAATGTCCCGTAATATGATACCAAGGGATATAGTCCATATCTGTTTATACCAGTCTATCAAGAGGACCGCAGTTACTGATTTTCAACAAGGAACAATATACCTTTTGCTGTAATTAAAAACTGACTAGTTGCAGATCATCTGAATTATATTCTTTATGTATCCCAGAACAATTTTTAGATTAAATGGAATACAATGAGAATCAATTATTTAGTTATTTCTGACAGTCCATACCCCAAATACAGTGCCAGCCTATCAGCAAGGCTGCTGACCAAATTTATGTAAGATATCAGCATTTGCTAAGCGAATCAGCAACAAAAATCATACTGCAAGTTAATCTGCATAAGTTACTATATATGAGAGAGTGAAAGAGAGAGTAAGTATACATGTATATATCTACATTTACACATGTACATGCCCATTCTTCTACTGAGATATCTGCTTCCCATTTATGTCTGCAATTAAGCTACTTCATGTACGGTCAAATAGGTGCTGGTATAATTTTCTAATCAGATTCTTCAAATATTATTATTACATTAAATTTATTTCCCTTTTTTTCTCTTCTGAGGAAAATATCTCTTCTCTAGAAATACTGGAATTTATACATTCATTCACGTTAGATATCAAATCTGGGGCTCAAACCAAATGTTCTGGTAAACACTAAACAATTATTAGTGTAGGTATGAGTGATAGCTTTATTTACTCCAGTGTAAGCACATGCAATGTGTCTTTGGATGAGGATCAGAGTACTCTGGGAGAAAGGGACTAAAGCTTAGGAAGGGAAGGCATATATCTCCCCCTACCGAAGTTTCTCTAAAACACCAGGGGTAAAAGGGTCAAGGGATCTTTGTTCATCTTGCTCTGAACTATAATCCAATCCAAAGCAACTCCATTCCAATTGTTGCTAATATTTAGTTCAGTCATACATATGGTTACTCAGAAATAATTCCTACAGTGGGAATAATAGTCCTCACTCAGTGGGGCTTGCTCACTAAGAGTGTGTTTTATTACAGCCTTAGCATAGCCTATATTATACTCTCACATCAAATGTATGTTTATGCAAATACACTGCAGCTATTCCCAGAGCTTACCTGAATTTTAATATCTCATATGTCATTTAGTCAATACACAAGGTTAGATTCCAGAGGAATATTCATGAATAAAAACAATATCCTGAGTAGCTGTCTCTACAGTTCAATATGGCTATTTTTCCAAATCTGGATATAAACAAGCCTGACTAAAATAGTACTTCTCTCCTACCTGTAAATGAAATTGGATAGAATGTAAAACCATTGCAGTAAGTAATGCACCTTCCTGGACCTCACCCAGAGGCCCCTGGACCTCACCCAAAAGTCAGCTCTAACGATCCCCAGAAGTACTGTGGGTTATAGCCATATATACTGTGATACACCACCCAGAGAGCTTTGGCTATTCAATGGTACCGAATAGAAATTAAGAAAGTTAGTAATAAGAGACCAGAGATGAAGGGAGAATAGAAATTGCATACTATAGGTGGAAGGGCCTCTGACTTGTGTTGGATGCCACAGGTTCTAGTGGGCCCACTGAACTGTAAATGAGTTGTGCAATTGATTTGGAAGTGTGTTGCGAAATAGCTTGTGCAACCCCTTGCAGCATGGCTTTGGAAAGTAGAATTAAACTACCAGATTTTGCACTTTGTTGTTGTCATTAGTCACGAAGTCGTGTCCGACCAATCACAACCACATGTGGCCTTCAGGCCTTCCTGTCCTTCACCGTCCCCTGGAGTCAACTTAAGTTCACACCAACTGCTTCAGTGACTCCATCTAGCCACCTAATCCTGTGCTGTCCCCTTCTTCTTTTTCCCTCAATTGTTCCCAGCATTCAGGTCTTCTCCAGTGAGTCCTTCCTTCTCATTAGGGGGCCAAAGTGTTTGAGTTTCATCTTCAGTATCTGTCCTTCTAAAGAGCAGTGAGGGTTGATCTCCTCTAGGACTGACTGGTTTGATCGCCTTGCAGTCAAAGTGACCAGCAAGAATCTTCTCCAGCACAATTCAAAGGCCACGATTTTTCAGTGCTCAGACTTCCTTATGGTCCAACTTTCACAGCCTTACATTGCAACTGAGAAAACCATAGCCTTGACTATATGCACTTTTGTTGGCAGGTAGATGTCTCTGCTTTCTATCATGCTGTCCAGATTTGCCATAACTTTCTTCCCCAGGAGCAAGCATCTCTTAATTTCTTGGCTGCAGTCCCTGTCTGTGGTGATCATGGAGCCCAGGAAAATAAAATCTGTCACTACCTCAATTTCTTCCCCATCTATTTGCCAGAAAGTGAGAGGACTGGGTGCCATGATCTTAGCTTTCTTCATGTTGAGTTTCAAGCCAACTTTTGTGCTCTCCTCCTTCACCCGCATCAAGAGGCTCTTTAGTTTCTCTTCACTTGCTGCCATTAGAGTGGTATCATCTGCATATCTGAGGTTGTTGATATTTCTCCTGGCAATCTTAATTCCAACTGGTGATTCATCTACCCCCCCCCTTTCTCATGACGTGTTCTACATATAAGTTAAATAGGCAGGGCGACAGTATACAGCCTTGCCAAACTCCTTTCTCAATTTTGAACTAATCAGTGGTTCTGTGCCCAGTTCTCACTGTTGCTTCTTGACCCACGTATAGGTTTCTCAAGAGACAAATAAGATGGTCTGGTTCTCCCATCTCTTTAAGAACTTGCCACAATTTGTTGTGATCCACACAATCGAAGGCTTTAGCATAGTCAATGAAGCAGTAGATGTTTTTCTGGAACTCCCTAGCTTTCCCCATGATCCAGTGTATGTTGGCAATTTGATCTCTAGTTCCTCAGCCTCTTTGAAATCCTGTACTTCTGGAAGTTCTCAGTCCACATACTGCTGGAGCCTAGCTTGTAGGATTTTGAGCATAACTTTGCTAGCATATGAAATGAGTGCAATGGTGCGGTAGCTTGAACATTCTTTGGCATTGCCCTTCTTTGGGATCGGAATGTAAACTGACCTTTTCCAATCCTGTGACCACTGTGGAGTTTTCCAAGTTTGCTGGCATATTGAGTGTAGCACTTTTTCTGCTTCACCTTTTAAGATTTTGAATAGCTCAGCTGGAATACTGTCACCTCCACTAGCTTTGTTGTTGTTCAGACTTCCCAAGGCCCATTGGACTTCACATTCCAGGATGTCTGGCTCGAGGTCAGTGACCACCCCATCGTGGTTATCAGGGATGTTAAGCTATTTCTTGAATAGTTCCTCTGTGTAATCTTGCCACCTCTTCTTAATCTCTTCTGCCTCTGTTAGGTCCCTGCCATCATGGTCCTTTATCATGCCCATCTTTGCATAAAACTTTCCCTTCATATCTCCAATTTTCTTGATGAGATCTCTGGTCCTCCCTGTTCTATTGTTTTCTTCTGTTTCTTTGCAATGTTCATTTAAGAAGGCATTCTTATCTCTTCTAGCTATTCTCTGAATTCTGCATTCAATTGGGTGTATCTTTCTCTTTCTCCCTTGCCTTTCACTTCCCTTCTTTCCTCAGCTATTTGAAAAGCTTCCTCAGACAGCCATTTTGCTTTCTTGCACTTCTTTTTCTTTGGGATGGTTTTAGTTGCTACCTCTTGTACAATGTTGCGAACCTCCATCCATAGTTCTTTAGGCACTCTGTCTATCAGATCTAACTCCTTAAATCTATTTGTTA
Organism: Varanus komodoensis; assembly: GCF_004798865.1. Lineage (NCBI taxonomy): Eukaryota > Metazoa > Chordata > Lepidosauria > Squamata > Varanidae > Varanus > Varanus komodoensis. Next base: position 2,984,963 of record NW_025335941.1, on the reverse strand, counting down.
CTTCAACTGTATGTTCATCAGGAATATGATTCAGGTCATACCTGAACAGCCTAGTGCTTTTCCCTACTTGCCCTACTTTCTTCAATTTAAGCCTAAATTTTGCAACAGGAAGCTCAAGAAGCAACAATTTTGCATCTGGGTCACAGTCAGCTCCTGGTCTAGTTTTTACTGACTGTAGAGAGCTTCTCCATCTTTGGCTGAATAGCATATAGTCAATCTGATGTCTGTGTTGACCATCTGGTGATGGCCATGTGTAGAGTTGTCTCTTGGGTTGTTGGAAAAGAGTGTTATCTTGACAAAATTCTACCAGCCTGTACTTTTTTTTGAACTTATATGAATATAAAAACTGAATTTCTGCAAATATGAGAGATGTCGGGCATGTTTACATGAAACAACACAAGCCACAGTGGTTTCTTGCACAGGGTGTATTCTTAGTTTTTAGAAACCACGATAAGAAGCAACAGTCTCTCCTGTGGTTTTCATGCTTCACTATGGTTTCCCTGGTCATCACAGCATCTTCTAGAAAGAACAGGAACTGCTCTAGCCATCCAGTGATGGATTAAATTTCAGGCACTGTGTCAGATAGGACAGGTGCAGGAAGACTGAGCAAAAAGGATGGAAACAATGCTACTGTAGAAACCATTTGTCCAGGACAAAAAAATAAAAATAAAAATGTGCACCATGAAAATATGGAGGGTTGCTTGTCATGAAATGTGAACTGAGCCTTTGTGGTAGCAAAATGACACCTTGGATATGAACCATCATTTAAAAAACAGGCAGACCCTAATCACTTAGCAGTATTAAGAGGCAGGAGATTCAATTTGTTTATAGTACAAAGTTTGTATATTGGTTATGGCCACACGCTATAATCAGAATCCACTTCTATGGTGTTGCATGAGCATGAAGAGCTTCAAATATGCAGATGTTCATTATTTCTGCATGGAGCATCCTACTGCCTGATGTTTATGCAAGTGTTATGAATTTAGTACTAGAGGTGATAAAAGAGGCCCTAATTACTCTCTCATTTTTTTCAGAGCCACTTTACAAATTAATTTTACTTGGAAGATGCAAGAAGGTCAAGCAACAACTTTATGCTGTGTACTGAGCTAATATAACATGAGAAGTTCTTTGCCAGAGTTCACTCCAGAAACAAATACAAGATGTGACAGGTTGGCAGAGAACACCTATGGAGGTGAGGAAAAGAAATACCAGAGGCAGCAGATCACAGGCTGGATAAATTAGTTCTAAAAAGAGTGGACAGCTTGATAACCTTCTACTTTAATGGGCAAAGAAAATTCAAAATCACTACCTTTTCATTTTAATTTCTTGGGGAAATGCTATACAATATGGACTAAAATTTATCTTATTGAAAGGCCCAGTCTTTCCATACCAACATACCTGTATTTAGCAGTAAGTATTACCATGCCATTTCATTGCAAGAGGAGCAGAAGTTACTTGGCCTGCTACTTGATAACACCAACCTGTCCCCTCTTGCTTTTCAAGAAGAGAGAAGTTGAATTTATACATACAGCTCATTTCTGTCTCTTTCCCAGTGACCACTAAACATCTGATGATTTGTTATTCAGCTCAAAAATTCACCCTTTTCCCTTGCCATGCATGCACATGTTCCACTAATGCAAGAAAAAGTTTCTTTCCCTTCAGCGGAGAAATGCTGGGGATTGAAGAGCAAGACCAAGATGCACAACCTTAGACCCCTTACACATGTTAATTTAGACAGTGTCCCCTTACCCAATATATGCATAAATTAAAATGTTCTAAGCATTGCATGGTATAAATATGCCGTAGACCAGCTATTCCTGCACTTTCAATCCAAACTGAGGGAAAGAAATTGAATTTCATATCCTGTTTTTCACTGCCTATTACTAGTGATTTGGTTAATTAACACTTCCAAGTATAGCCTCTCTTGGTAACTCAGAAAAGTGTGAAATTGCTTTATCAACAATGAGAAGGGTGAAGAAGCATTCTAAAGTCACACATATTGCTCAATATCTGGGGTTAACACTGAATAAAATGACTTACCAAGAGCTGAAAGCATAGGCAATAAACATACACACATCTGCTCTTTACTCCAGCAGTTCTTTATATTCTCAGAGAGATTAAACAGTTCAGGTCAGATTCATGGATAGTATCTTCCACTATAATCCCTATTTACTTTCTTGGTACCTAAGTGCAGGAGTGCTAGAGCATGAGGAGGAATGTTATTCCTGTGTGAAATGGGACTACACAGTTAGATCTTTGAAAGTGGAAAAATGTTCTATAAATGAAGTTCAATTTGCTGTTACCCTTATGGATATGCAATGTGCTTCTTAGCAATGGTTAACATACCACCTAGAATATTGTACAGTAGAAGGAAAGCAAAAAGCAAGTGTGCATTGCTCATGCTAACTATAATCTAGCAGAGCTAGGTCTTGAATTGCAATTACCAGTACAGACAAGTCAGCGGGAGATAAGGAAGGAAATACCACACCACCAAACTGCTTGGAGTTGGCCTCTGCTTGCTTGCTTGTTCATTGTATCTGACAGCAATGAACTATGATGGTCTGCAGACAGTGGCTATACAGCATGGTCCAATCTTGGATGGCACAGACAGCATGGATAGAATATAATTCAGTATGGAGGACTTCACTGCACCTGGGTGCACTTCCAAAGTGCTAAAACAGTGAGAAAGAGACAAAAGATCCTAGGCTAAAAGATTGTACTTTCCAACAAAAACTGAAATGACATAAAATGCAATGGGCAATGAGAGAGAAATCTGTCTTCACTTCTTATGCAAAATATTTGGCTGTTTTCTAAAGAGCTCTTGTCAGCACATGGACTGAGTGACAGTTAGTACAAGAAAATGTTAGTTTCCCTTGTTCTTCTCAGCTTAAAGGAAAATTACAAGCTTCCCTCCACAAATAATTGCAAATGTAAACCACCACATTTTTGGACAGAGGAGACTGGTTAAAAAAATACTTACTAAGGGACAAAACATCTTAACTGAGAGCAGTGTCGATGACCCAAAAGATAATTAACTAGCAATAGCATTTGCAAAGAGCATTTGCCTCAGTTCTAATATTAACCATAGCCAGAAGGTTTTCAGTGCAGATGTAAGCTGAGAAGAATTACTTTCAGACTTGCCACAGTTATGTGACTCACCAACTAAAAAAAAAGAAAAGCCAGAGTGAGGTCAAAGGTCCATTTGGTCCAGCATTTTGTGCATAGTGCCAACCAGCTGCCCATGGGAAACCCTCAAGAAGAACATGGCTACAGCAGCACCTTTCCACCCATGGTCATCGGCAAACTGGTGCACGCTGCCTCTTATAGAAGCAGTGGCATATGGCTATTAGAACTGGTCACCTTTGGTGGTGAGGAAATTGATGGTGAGGCCCAATCTCCTTTGAAAGTAGTGGCCAGCAGTGTGTCATGTGAAAGGGAATCCCATAATTTAACTATGTGCTGTATGAAGTAATGTATTTTTGTTTATCCTCAACTTCCCACCAGTCAGTTTCAGAGCTTCGGTTCCAACAGAAGGAGAAAAATGTCTCCCTTATTCAGTTTTTCCATGCCGTACATAAATTTGTATATCACTTCATAACTCACCTTTTTCTGAAAGGTGAGTAATCACAGATGCTGTCCTCATACAGGAACTGATATGTAATATGAGAATCATAGAATAGTAGATTTGGAAGGGCCAGAAGACCATCAGGTCCAAGCTCCTCCTATCACAGGAGATGAAGTTACACCATCCCATTCAGATGATTGTCCAGATGCCTTCTGAAAGTCTCTAGTGAGGAAGAGCCCACAACTTCCCCAGATAATAGATCCATTGTTGTACTGCTCTGACAGAGAAGGATTTCTTCCTGATTTCTAGTCTAAATCTGCTTTCTTTTAATTAAGTCCATGTTTCCATTTCCTGCACTCTGGAATGAATGAGGAGAGATCTTGTCCATTTCTGTGACAGCCTTTCAGGTACTTGAAGAGTGCTATCAAATCACCCCTCAGTTTTCTCTTCCTTGAGACTAGTTCTCTCAATCCTTACTCATAGGGCTTTGCCTCCAGTCCCCGAATCATTCTTATTGCTCTCCTCCATATCCTTTCTAGCTTTTCTGCATCTTTTTTAAATTCCAGAACTGGACACAGTACTCCAGGTGATGTCTGACTAGTGCTGATTATACGGAAACTAGTATTTCACATGTTTTGGAAGTGATACTTCTGTTAATGCAGCCCAAAATATTTTCCCCTTTTTGCAGCTGCATCACATTGTATGCTTATATTTAGCTTGTGATCTACAACAACCCTAAGGCCCTTCACATTTGCAGTATTGTTGAGCCAAATATTCTCCATTATTTATTTATTTTATTCACATATTTATATGCCACCTATAACTGCCAAAACAGCCTCCATGGGTGGCTCACACAATTTTGTAGTGATGTATTTGGTTTCTTCTTCCTAAGTGGAGGACTTGGCATTTGTTCCTATGGAATTGCATTCTGTTGCTCTCTGCCCAGCATATCAAGATCACCCTGAATCTTAAATCTGTCTTCCAGGGTATTTGGTATTCCACCCAGCTTTTTGTCATCTGTAAATTTAATAATCTTTCCTCTAATTTTCATCTAAATCATTAATAAAAATGTTGAAGATTACTGGTCCCAGGACAGAAGCCTGTCACATCCCACTTGCCACCTCTCCCCAAGTTTGAGAATGTGGCACTGATGCACACTCTTGGAGGCCAATTTTACAGCCAATTGTGGATCCACCTAATGGTTGCCCTTTCTACCCCATTTTTTGCTACTTTGGTAATTCGGATGTTGAGGGACACTTTCTCAATGCCTTTGCTAAAATCTAGATAGATAATGTCCACAGTCCATTTGGAAGGTTACCCAGTCAAAAAATGAAATTATATTAGTCTGGGAGGATTTGTTCTTTAAAAATCCATGTTGGCTTTTAGTAATTACCATATTGTCTTCAAGGTGTTTGCAAACTGCTTGTTTTATAAATTTCTCTAGAATTTTTCCAGGGATTGATGTCAGACTAACTGGTCTATAGTTCCCAGGTTCATCTTTTTTTCTTCCTTTTCTTGTAGGTAGGGACAAATTAGCCCTTCTCTAGTCATCTGGCACTTTTCCTGTCTTCCAAGAATTCTCAAAGATGATAAATAGTGGTTCAGAGAGTTCTTCCACTATCTCTTCACGAGTCTGGGATGAAGTTCATCAAGCCCTGAAGAACTAAACTCATTTAGCCTAATTAGAAAATCCTTGACCATTTGCCTGTCAACCCTGGGCTGCTATCCTGCCCTTCAGCTTGTACTACACCTTTATCCAAAAGGCTGTAGTTCTTCTTTTGGAAAAAAAAACTGAGCCAAAATAGAAGCACTTCTATTTGTCATCTGCCCTTTCTTTGTCATCTTTCTTTTTAAAGTAAATTTTATTATTATTTTCTACAAACTAAAAAAATAAACTAAAAAAAAATCAGTCGTCAGAGACATCAGACATGCTGGGTCAGCCCCATATATATATATATTTTATATATATATATTATATATTATATATATATATATATTATAGCAATCCATAGACATATTCAAACCTACACATAGTCCCGTTTCTCTAGCCAATAATAAAAAGAGTTCCAAATTTGATAGAAGTATGTATCCTCTTTCTCCTTCAGAGACAAGTCAGCCTATCCTCTCTTTGACATCTGTTATCATTGCTCTATCCACAGTGAGTAGTGTTGAACTTCCTTGTCTACTTGCTTATATGAAGCTACTTGCTTATATATGAAGTGTCATGTCAGTACAATGTAGAACCTCAAAAGTAAAGTCAGGTACACATGAAAGGTGGCTTATATTAGCAATAGCTACTAAGAGCTTTAAATCCCCATCAACTAATATAATGGGAGAGGTGGACTTGACAATTCTCCTCATGTGCAAGCTGAAATATAAAAAATAATTTTGTTATACACAAGCCTACAACCCTGATTGGAAGTATGGTGAAACCAAAGGGACTTGACTGCTGTACTTCCCCATGACAGCTTCCCCCATAAGTGACACAAAAAGAGGTGATGCATCTTTTTATCTTTCAAGGCTCTGGTAATTCAGGACTGCAGTTTTGTGGCACCTGTACCATATCATATTAAAATGACTGCATCAGAAACAGATGTGCCCCAGGCTTTCAAATAATGAAACCATGGTTGAGACTTAAAAAATCCTGTGTAGTAAACAAACAATATTTGCTCACATTATCCCTGCTTAGAACAAAGACTATGTCTTACATCCCAAGAAGTGTTTGTGTAAGAAGACTGACAGAATTTATCTCCCCACCTGGAGTTTCCTGATGGTCAGGGTAGCATCCTGAATGAGATGCCCCATGGAACAGAGGCTGAAGGGAGCACGAAAACTCCTATACCACCACCCCTTTCCTGAGCATTTCTTGGGATCCTTATATACAGAGAGGCAAGGCAGAAGGAAGGCAACCCAGAAAACATATTTGAGAGAGAAACTATGAAATTCAGTCTCCTATTTAATATGGACAATGAACAAATAGGCTACTGTGCCATATGAAAGAAGACAAAAAACATATTCAGGGGGAAGACATTGGAACATGCACTCCAGTTCCACTCCAGTCACCCCACACATTCACTGGACTAACAAGGAAGTTCTGAGGAACAGCTTAACGTGGGGCAGTACTCTGCATGACTGGGAACCCTGGCCGGCACCCCCCATCACATGGTGCATGGTCATTGTGTTCAGTCAAATGAAACTAGAGTTTTCTTCAGACCTTTGTATCCTAACCCTCGGTATACCACTCTGCTGGAGCACATCAGAAGGATGCTGCCATCACATTTGGATACAAACTGCTAGTTACTTTGATACTAGCAACTGTGTGAACAGAATCCTGAGCTACATAGACCTGGGAATCTTCTTCTCTTCTTGACCTCCATGGTTGGGGTTTTTGAATGACTTCATGCAGGACACCCAACCATTCTGTTTAAACATAGTTACATATCTGATCTCTGCTTTATGTGTTACCATAGAAGGATTCCTATTTTGTCCCCAGCACAAGCATAATTTTTACTTTCTGAACAAGTTCAGTAAGCTCATGTATCCACTCCCCTTCTCTGTACAAGGCAAAGTTTAACTCAAGTCAATATGGGCTGTCGCCACTTGCACTATAACAACAACCTATTAAGAGACACAGTAGTGCTTGAGCATCAGGGAAGGTGATTGTACAAAAAGAATTGCTCTCATGAGGCAAACCATCATACGAAACTCAATTTTTTCTTCAACCTAGTTCTTTCAATGCAATTGGATACCTCTTTCAAAACAATGGAGATGTGAAGTGGGATTCTAACCAAATCTACAAGGAATGTAAAGGACTCCCTGAGTTATTACTGAGGAATACACATTTTCTGAGATAAGCCTGTAATGCCTTTTAAAATGTTGGCAAGCTGCCCAAAAGGCAGCTTAGCATATCTCGGTAATGGGAAATTTCCTCTAATTCTGCCCATGAGGAAGTAACCCTTTTAGCTGAATGAACTTTAATTTGAAAGGATTCTGAGTACAGATTCTTGCAGTCTCCTCTTCTTGGAAACTATCATTATTACTAATGTGCACTGAGAGACAGAGAGCCCCAACTTTGATTTCTAATAAAAAATAGTGTATGTTGAGAACTCTTTCCACTATTTTAGGTACATTTGCATTTATATCCAGTGTTTGCAGCACCCCTCTTCTCTTTCAGAGGCATATGGCTTGAGACACCATGTCTCAGATCTCATTTAAAAATATACACAGTAGTTGCTGATAGATTTAATTGTCAAGATAGCCAGAAATCAGGGCAAATGAATGATATTTAGTTCTCATAAAGAAATATTCAGTATCTTGCATTATTCTAGTGATTTTTGCTACTGTCTGGCATAGGAAATCTATTATTAATAATAAACACACCACAAATTTAAATGTTGCATTTTTATGTTAATCTTGTATTAATTTTGTTCACTTTGGAATCAATCAATTGTTCATACCTCCTTATTTCTTTCAACACTCCAATACCTGTTAGGCTATTGCTTAAGACATTTTTTAATTTTTCTTCACAAAGAAAAAATTCCCAAGGAGGAAAAAGAATAAAAGTAAAATAATAATAGAACAACATTGAAAATGTATCTAACAGGGATATTGTATTACTGCAAAAACCTAACCTAACAGCTAGCAAGGATAAATTCAAGCATAAGAACTCTATCAGAGGAAAAAGTTTTCAAAAGCCATCTTAAAAGGACTGTTTTATTTGCAGTGTAAAGGCTGAGAAGGCCCTGCCCCTGTTATCTGCCAGTGTGAATGTAATAATAGACCTGCAATGTTTATTTTAGGATTTTTGCAGATAGCAGCAACAATTTCTGCAAAATGCCAAATGACCTAATCCTAGACACTACTAGATATCTGCCTGCCATTACTGAGTATGGAAAGGTTTTAAAGTAAAAAATCTAGTGGACTGACATTAACCATGTTGAGTGCAGTGACTGACTTATAAACATTGAGCTGGTATGTTTTGATTAAATTTATTTCTGACTTAGAAATGATGCTTTTCCTGCACTCCCTGAATTTATGGGTCCAATATTCCAAAGTACCATTCTAATGGAGATCATACAATATGATCATGAAATAAAATGATCTTGTGTGAGACAGCAAGTGAGACATTTTATTCACCATGATTGAGCAGAACTGGGGCAATCTGAGCCTAACATTTTCTTCTGAACCATAAGCACATTGGGTGACCTTGGCGAAGTCACCCCCTCTCAGTTTAACCTATGGTTGCTTAGTGTTATTGTGAAGATAAACTTCATGTGTGTTTGTGTATGCTAATACTGAATTCTCAAATCTCTCAATACTGGTCATTATGTAGCCAAAATGCATCACAAATGCATTGAGATAAGCAGGCTTGAAGAAACAAATGCATGCAAGGACACACACACACCTCAAGCAGAGGGGAGCATTCAGGTACGGCCACTGACAATTTAGTGTTCTCATTGGCTACAAAATGTTGTCTGTCTGTTGGCAGGGGGAGAAACAAAGGCACAAGAGAAAGGAATTTTATGGGAGAAGGTCTGGCTGATTGAACAGCAACATTCCACACAGCAACATTCTCTATGTGTCCGTTTGCATATGTGAGAGAGAAGAAAGGAAGGACAGATGGACAGAGATTGAAGTTTTGGATATGGTCCACTCTGCAATACATGTTTTCGTTTTGATTGCTCACAGAGCTCTAAATCTGTGCAAAGGGGGTCTTTCTTTTCTTTTCCTTCTTTCTTTCCCCTTCTTCACCCCTTCTTTCACAAGGAAAGCCTGAATACAGAGCTTTTTGCTTGCTACAGCCTGGGTGTGTGCTATGAGAACATGATAATTTCTTCTGTGTTGCTCACTTAACCTCTGTAATGAGAACATACTCTCAGTGAGATTTGGTTCTGCTTTCTTTGCTGAAAAAGATATGAGTTATAGTTTGCATTATTCACAAGTTGTGCACCACAAAAGATATTCCACTGCCCTCATTAACCATCACTTAAATCTAAATGAAACGTCTGAATTTCCAACTCAGTGAAAGGATTATGGGATCAAATATAATTAAATCACTGAAAGTGCTTAAATGAACAGCACATGCTAGGTCTCTCACAAAGTTGGGTTCAGCAGTTTATTTTGCCTTCCATTTAAAAGGTTTAATCATTATACTGAAACTAATAAGAAATTAATAGATTTCCAAAGTCCTGCAAGCATTCAAGATCTTACAACCATGCATTAATCTTAATTACAAAATGTTATGGTTGAGCTCCTTCCATATGAGTGATTACAACATGGGCAGAACTAAAAAATCTTGTAAACTCTTCAGCAAATATACATGCTGAGCTGTATGTGTGTCAATGAACTATATATGAATAAAATTAAAATACAGATATTTTAGGCATTTTATTGTACAATAAAGAAACAAAGCATTAAAGGCAAAATAGAAAGTAAAAAGATCAAAACCAAAACATTATGTTATTTGAATAAAATTTTAAAATATCCACAGTACTAGTTGCATGGATATTATCTATCTCTATATATTGGTTCATAACACATCATAGTACCATTGCTAATAATTATTTTGCATTTACTTCAACAAAGGCACCCATTTATAATCTATAAACCATTTATATTCCTGAAGGCCACCAATGCAAAAATTGAAGGTGTCATTAAGTTCTCCACCCACTATGCTATTGCATGTGGCCATTTATCCTCCCAGTCTTGCAATATTAGTATGTTAGATGTCAAAAAAGGCATGACAAATCCAATTACATTGCATTAAATTCCCAGAAATAGATAAATAATTCAAAAGAAAGTGTGCATCCTTATATACAGAAAAACTTTTCATCAGAAGATTTATCCAAATTATTACCTTCTCTCAAAAGGAAGCTGGCATTTGGCATTGCCAAAACTTATGAAAAAGCATTAGCAGCATCACTTACTCCAGTGGTTAGCCAGTTTTATTAAGTCCTTATCAGAAAAGCATTGTGATATCAGGTATCATCAAACCATCAATCTTTGCTGAATTAAGCATAGCCTAAGATCCATAACCCTTATGGAGGCAGGGTCCAGTGCATGGATACTTAGATGCATTGGGACTCAGGCAACAAGGACCAAGGTGATCCAAGTCCAGAGTCCAGTAGCCAGTCCAGGAAGAAATCCAAGTCAAAACCCCAAAGGGGCCAAGGTCAGGAGCAGGCCATGGAGCAAGGTGAGGTGTAGTTCAAAAACCAACAACATAGAACAAGCCAGAGGTCAGGAACTGATGTGATAACACAACAAAGAGTAGGAGCAGACACAGGCCACAGCCACTAAAGTCTGCCATTGCTGAGGCAGTGCCTGAAGGGAGGAGCCTGCTGTTATATAGCTCTTCACTCAGGGTTCCAAAGTGGTGCTCATCAGGGTCCTACCAGTTGCACCAGAATCCAGTTGCAGCTCAATCCAGCAACTACCAGGGTTGTTTTCTGGAGCTAGGCCAGCAAAGGGAGCCCTGGAGTTGCCCAGATCTTGACAAATGGATAACAGTGAAGCACTCCAAGGTGATCTGGTTCATTATTCCATTTGCTAATAAATGTTTACACAAAAGTGATTGTAACTGTTTTGCCTCAATCACTGCAACTTCTCTGAAGTTGTAAGAGCTGCAGGACCAGTCCTTGATTCTAAGAAATGCATTAATTGCTTTAATTGGATATATTGCCCTTTGCAACTGGCAAAGTTTATTTAGCACACAAATCAGAAAATGGCAGAATTCATAAGGATTAACAAGCTGATCCAAAATAAGTACCAAACTGACTATTATTATCATCATCATTATTATTAAAAGCTTTTGTAAGCCATCCTATTATACAAGATCTCAGGATGGCTTACAATATTTGAAAGGACAATTAAAACAACAATTTCAATAATAAAACAGAACAAAGCAATAAACCAAACAGAGCAACTAAACTTAAAAACTATTTGACTTTAAAATACTGTTTAAATAAAAGTCCACCAAACAAAAGTTTTCTTGTCAATTCTGAAATCTGGATTTCCCCAGAAAGTTAATTTTGCCTGTGAAATTACATGAAACTGCAAATGACATTAAATATATACCTCAGCTCCGTAGCTGTCAACTTGAGGGGGCATGTCATCTGTTTTGATGTGACAAGACCCCAGTACAATCCAAAACTGACTAAGGAGAGGAATCAATCTGAGTGCAAAAGACCAAAATGTAGTGCAAGTTAGCAAATAAGCCCAATGATATGAGGGTAGGTCAGGGAGTTCAAATCAACTGCCTTTTATCAAAAGATGCATTTTTTTTCAAGGATATTCATGGTGGAGTGAAAGCCCATAAGAATGTATAAATTCAACATTAAGTTCTGGAAATACTTGCCAAATATAAATAAATAGCACATAAAACATAAACAATGTGAGGTACTGTGTTCATTTTAAGTGTATTTACTCCATCCATAGACTTAACTTTATAAATGTGTATCTACCAATGTCCCCTGCAAGCTCATTTATCAACTTATTTCAATTGAATGCAATCATCTATGGCATGTAAATTCTGACTTTGACTAGTTGTTAGAATAACCAGATAAAAGTTCAAAATCATTAATCATCTGTATCAAAGTTGGGACAGATGACTGAATTCCAAAGTGAAAAATAGAAGATCATCAGCATACAGAATAAGTTTACCTTCTAATGCATTATGCGCAAATCCATGACTATTAAGATTTTGTCAAATAGCACACCCAGGGAGTGCCAACATAAATGGAATAATACTGGGGGAAAAGGACATCCCTGTCTAGCTCCTCTCACATATAAAAACACAATCGCTTCTAACTCTGACTCAAAATACATATACAAAAATGCTGGAGGAAAACCAAAATTCCTTAATGTTTCAAAGACAAATTTCCAATAAATTGTGTTGAAGGCCTTCTCCATATCCAGAGGGGTAAAGGGAGCTGAGTCAGTTCTATCCTAATTTAATGGAATCAGATCCATATACACTCTAAGATAATTAGCCTCTATTATTAATGAATCCCACATGGTCTGGTTGAACTAACATTGTAATAGCTTGTTATAATCTGTTGGGCAAAATTGCAGATAGTATTTTAAAATCAACTTTAATCAATGAAGTAAGTTTATAATTATCAAAGAAGTTATGCTCTCCATCTAGTTTAGAAATTACTATAATGTATGCTTTACATTTAGTGATAAAAGATAACCTGATTCAAAAATAGATTTTTACAAATGATAAAGTTTGGGAACTAAAAAGCTAGCTTTTATGATTCCATCAATCCACAAAGGTGTTATTAAAAATGCCTTTGTGACATATCTAGACATCCTAAGCTGGGTGCAGGGGGAAGTACAACATTGTATTCTGCCTTGATATTTCACAGCTACTACACAATTCTGATTTTTTTTCAAAATGAAAATGTGTATTTTCAGGATTTGTAACTATGTTGCCACTGTCTTTAACCACCAACATAGTGTTCCAGTGTCTTAGTTGTCAAAAGCAATTTCCCAATGTTTTACTGAGGCACTCACTGTTCTCCCAATATGTCTGCCTCAAATAATCTAGGGAAAATTCTATCCTGAAAATTCAGTGAAAAAAAATACTCAACTCATATTTAACATGTCATATCTCTTTGGAGAGGTGGCAACCTGGCTTATGACAGTTTACCCTCCATTACTAAGAATGATTTGTCACACCTTTTAAAATTTATTTTTATGAGAAATATAAACAATAAGTTGTCTCAAATGAAAATTTTACTAGCCTCTCCTTTAGTATCCCCATTGTTTTCAAAATATTCTTGTAGCTCAGCTAGAATCTAATTTTTAAAAGACTCACAATTTAGCAAAGAAACATTATGGTGACAAAGACAACAAGCCATTTGTAAGTAGCAGGTCGAAACAAACTGGGGCATGGTCTCAGATTGCTTACATTTCAATCGTACAGTATTTTATTTGATGTAACAAGGGAACAGAAACCAAAAATAATCCAACGACAATCAATTCTGATGGGCAGAAGATACAACAGGATAGTCTCTCTCAGTCAGTTGGAATATTCCCCATGGTCTGAACAGACTGAATTCTGCCATAGAGACCTAAATTGCAAATTTCATCATTGCTTGCCTCTTAGGGCCTGGTGTATTCCTGTTTAGGAGTGGATCTAATATCTCATTAAAATTCCCCCATCACATGATCATATGCAATATTTTAAATTTGCTAAAATATTCATGAAATATGGCTGGGGAGTAATTATTAGGCCTATACACATTAATCAAAGGCATTATTTTCTCATTGTGTTTTCCAACCAACTATCAAAAACCAACTGTCAGGTTCAATCATGGTTTGTTGAACTTGAAACAAAAGTCATTTATTGCAAAATGTTTGAAACAAAAGATTCCTACTTCCTTAAACCTGGTCAAAATATCAGCTGCATAGACTTCTCCCAGCTGGTCTCTTTTCAGCTGATGCTGCCATCAGATGCATTTCTTACATAAAGCCCCTTCAGCACTATATTCCTTACTAAACACACTGTTTTTAGAAAGCACTGTTATCTATTTAGTTGATTTCTGCAGTGCGTTGACATTCCAAGAAATCACTTTAAACAGGGAATTATTTTGAATATATTGTTTGCCATTGTAAACATCAAATTTTGCCCTTTCCACAAAAACAATATATCACAGAATGATGCAAAGCATAAGTTAACAGATACAATACATTCCATAATTTAATCACTGTGCCCTACACCTTTACAGTGAAAACAAAAACAAAAATTAAAACCCACAGTGTGAAATAAAAAATAACAACTGAAATCTATTAAAAATAGCAAAAGTCAAAATTAGGAAACCAAACCAAACCAAACATAAAATTTTCAGCTCCAAAAAGACAACATTGCAACCAATTACATTGCACCCATTGCATTGATGAATCATCAATTATATAATTATTAAGACCAGAAATACCATTAACTAAACATAACATTTTCTAATAAAAAATCATGGAAGGAAAGCAGGGAAAGAGAAATGAGAAAAAGAAAAGCGGGAGAGGAAAGGAAAGAAATAGAAAAGAAAATTCAAAAATAGCAGCAGAAAAAGAAAGAGAGCAAAATGCCTGGATAGGAGAATTTATCTCCTCAAAGTATGTAAGCAATGCTGAATGCCCAGCATTTTCCAAACAACTACTGAAATGTTGGACAGTAAAATTAGACAAAGGCTATTGCAAAAGCTATGAGATCTGAAGACAATTTCTGAGCAAAATTTTATCATTATTTGGACTCTCTGGAAATCCTCATTCTGCCATCCACAGAAGAGATATTCTTTAGCTGATTAATGCAGGAATTTGACAATAATAGATCTCACTCTCCCTGTAGGACCAGAAACATGGTAAGCATATTCAACATCAAGATGAAAACTTTCTGGAAGCTCCCAAACTTGATGCAAGTTCCACATGGTCTACCAGTACAGGCAAGCCAAGCACACTCAAATTTGCCTTCTGAGAGGGGTTTCCTAAAGTGAAACACAAGTGGAGATTGTCTTGTGGGAAGCAGACATTGTAGACTCATATGCAATAACTCAGTCTTCCAAGTTTGTGACTCTAGTTTCCATCATCTTAAGACAACCATCAATTCCATCTACTGATCCTTGCAATTGCTTAATTATACAGTTGTTCCATCTGTTAGGACAGCGTAGATATCTCCAGTGACATATTCTTCAGCAAAGTAGCAATTTTATCTCATATTCCTTCTCCCTCCTCCCCCCCCCCTTAGAGATCTTGGCAGGAGGCAGGGGTTGGTGGAACTCCAACAGCTCTTAAGTTTAGAATCTGCCATAGCTGAACACTTCTTAGATTCATAACACTCCGGAGAATGCAACTCCTCACAGACATCAGGCATTTCCAAAAATACTACAATATGTAACACTACATACAGTCTCATGAAAAATAAACCAAAAAGCAAAAGTACAGATAATAGGAAATTGTCTAAATGGTATTTTTAAAGTTGAAAATTAAGGGACAGCAAGGAACAGTTGACAACTTATGCTACCATCCTAGCCAGAAATCAAAATATAAGTAAAATGTTTGCAACGGAGAGACTGAGATCTTTATACACCTATCACTCTCTTTGACGTTGATCTGTTTCTAAATGTAATTGCTTTCCTAAAGAAGAATGTTATGACTGCTGGTATTTAATATGGCAGCTTTTACATACATGCACAGCAGAACCTGGGAGCCACTGGATCTGGACAATGCAATAAGCCCGCAAGGGTTTAAAAAAGATTGCTTGTCATGATACATCGTTGTCAACATTCACTAAGATAGCTACCAAATATGGAAGCAACAGAATCTGAAGTCCAATCAGGTCTTCTCAAAGAAGCAGGTGTACTGTAAGCAGATGCTTCTTTATCCAGATGTGCTGATTTGGAGGCATCTGAAATAACCTCTCCCAACACCAAGTATTTGTACAATGTGATAAGACATTTCTCTTGACTATTTTAGCATTGGTTAATAAATAACCAAGCATGAACATCACCTTTTCCCAGAGGTCTGGACCACCACCTTATCTGGTAGCACTCATCCAACTTTTGCATCAGCTTCTAGGCTTATTATGGAAGTTAAGAAATTTTGTTTTTGTGCAGATATATGTGAAGGGTATAGTATAGTATGCTTGTGAGCTGACGACTGTTTCCTTACCTACTCACATTCTTGATCTGGCTATCCACCTGTGTGGTTCCCCAAATTATTAATTAGCCATCAATATAGTCCTTAACCTGAAAAGTCTCCAGCACTTCACTAAAACAACCATTTGAAACATATTCATGTGAAGGCTGTCCCCAGTGGTGGTTTTATTACATCCCTAGCTTATATTATTCTAACTGCACAGCAGGTCATTGGTTGTCGCCTACTACCCTTTGGCAACAGGTCTTTTCCAATGACTTTTCCTCTGCCTTGACTGTACACACAATAAAACTCTGAGATCAGGCCTCTAGGCTACAATTCAATATCAATTAAACTGGAGTAATTTCTCCTTGGAAAGTAATGATACTTCCAAGTACTTTGGCTTAATTGGGTCCTATTTTGGCTGCTGTACCTCCAATCAGTGTAATCATTCGAATGAATGTTCACATATGACCTTTGCGTAGATTTAGCATTCTAATTACAGTGGATGATGGTACCTCCTCAAAGGAGTAGCTCTGACCTTTAGCATGGCCTTTCTCATATACAGGTATGTCCTCTCTTGCGTATTGTCCCAGTTCGTTAATCTTGCAATGAAAAATGAAGCAGTGGCTGGAAGAGGTACTGATGCACACTGAAAATGGCTTCTAGCTGAGCTAATCAGCTTATCCTCCTTGAGCTGTTGGACTAAATTTTAATTTATAGCTTCCCCCTTCAGTACCTGGGCATTGATTTTCATCTGAGAGATAATGCTACTTTATCGAGGAATTGGCTCCTTGCTTCATAGAACGATCCTAAACCAATGCCAAAAGTTAAAACTGCAGCCAAAGCTCTAAAATATTTTCTAAGGAAAAGTGTCATATTTACTGCTGACAAACACATAGTAAGAAAGTGCTAATGGATTAAAGTGAGGGAACATTTCAACAAGCTGTAGAGAAAGACCATTCAGCTGAACTCTCCTAAGAATAGAAAAAAGAGACACATTTAAGAAAAATCAACTTATCAGTTAAGATTTTCTATCTTTCTATTCTGATAGATTGCCCATGACAAGACTGCAAAGCAATTGTTTAAAGTTTTACACTGGCAATACAAGAACTGAAATCATAAATAAACAGCATTTTTTCCTGAAAGATAGTAAAATCTTATTAGATTGCATAAGTCAAAATCAAACCAAAAGTTCTGAAATTACCCTGACTACAGGTGGTTTCACTGTGTCCATTGGTATGTATAATTCTGGGTCAGGTGACATATCATTCAAGTTTGTGGGAAATTGAGGATTTGAGGCACATTGTTGCTTTTTCAAAGAAGTACTAAGTATAATGACGTCTCCAAATATTCCTACACGAATTCGTTTTCTCCCAAAAACAATTTAGAGACTTTTGTGTCCCATTTCCACTCAGCCTGAAGTACTCAATTCTTCCAATAATATGAAAACTGATTGTGTTGAAAGGTGCCCTTTTTAACCACTTCCCGTATGGCACAATCCTTTCCCCACACCCAGGCACTTTCCAAAGTACTTCCTTTGGGCAATAAACCACATTGTTCTGAGGAAGCCATGTGAAGTTCTTTGTTTACTGTCTTGCCATTAGAATATATCCAGGAGTCGATGCTTCTTATTGAGAAGACTGAGGGATAGACTAGTTGTTTGCATTGAACATGCTTTCTGGGTGAGTGGGGAAGGGAGCTGCTGGCAGTGGAAAGATTGTTATCAGGTCACTGGAAAGAAGTCATTTGACTCTTTCCTCCCTTGCCACAATCCTGATTTTTTTTAAATTCTCTGAAATTCATATCTGAACTAGGAGGGGATCATATCTTGGCAAAAATGGGATACATTTAATGTTGCACCTAGTTTGGCCTTTACTCACAGATGTAAAATATGAAGACATAATGTCTTGAAAACAACCAGAAAGCATCTTCTAAATGAAAACTTTGGCTTTCACTGAACCATTTTTCTAGGCTTTTCTTAGCCCTCTGCTGGTGCTATTCCAAATCCAACATGAATAATAGGATAGCCTACCCTGTACAATGCATGGACATTTATACTTGCTTTAGTGGCCTATAGGAAGGTGACCTCACTGTCAAAAGAAATATGAGCAACTTATTCTGTAGTCATGATGACAGGAAGTCATACTATTGAAAGAAAGTATAAGGAAAAGAGGTGATGGAGAAAGATGGTAAAACTTGGCTTTAAGAGGTCTTGCCAATATTTGCCTTTAAACGGGAAGGACTGTATGAGAGGTTCAGCTTTTTAGTACCGTGGAAGGAAACATTCAATTTCATTTTTTATTAATAGACACATTTGGAATTCTAAGAAAGCATTGTGAGTACTTTCACAACATGGCAGTCATGGGTCCTTGACCATTCACAAAATGGCTGCCATAGTGAGAATGGCCATGTGTCAAATGAACATTTCCTAGAAGGCAAACTAATGAGACTAAAAGAAAAGTAGCTGCACTGCAAGGGCCATGAAGATGTGAGTCACACCATCATCATCTGGCTACGTGAAATGTCAATGGACATCCAACAGCCAGATCTCAGCATTGTTTTAGGCTTTTATTATGCATTCCACCTGCTTCAGATACAGAATTTAATTGAGGGTCCATATGACATCTTATACTCCTAACTTCGCTGTACAATCCACCATTTCTTCTGTCTTTCTTAATATTCACCCAGAAATCTGTGAAGAAGGAAAAGACAGAATGGCTGTACAGTGTTTCGTAAGTAGCACTGGGATCCATCTGTCTGGAAGCACCCATAGTTAAGCAAACCCCAGCTAACTGGTCAGGTAGGTAGCTTGTGTTTTGTTTCCACGACTAGAGAGGAAGATGAAAGTAATTTCCAAATTCTTTATGTGAAATGACTGATAGGCAAAGGAATCAATAATTTACCCAACTAAAAAGATGAAGTACATCAAAGAAAAATTAACCTCTGTTTAGGTAATAAGTTTTCAACTTGCTGTGACCTTAATTAGAATGCATCGTCAAACTAGAGCTGCCCTTTCAAATCTCTATCAAACATCTCTAATATCGATATTAAAATAGAAGTGTGTGATGCATAGAGTCTGATCTGATTAGGATCAGCATTTGCTTCAGCATTCTTTAAAGAACTTTAAATGGAAAGAAGCACATGGAAAGAAAGGAAGGTGTTTTAAAATATAATATTGATAGTTTTCAAGGCCTTTGTAAATGGGAAGAAAATGAAAATTTATGGTAAACCCCCTCTAGCATTTTGATGCATTTATGTCCCATTGAAAATAACAGGTCAGGTTTCTCAAAATACCTTAAGTTCAACTGATTTCCATAGGATTTGAACATGAGACCTATTAGCTAGATTTGAGACCTTGACTGTTTTACTCAAGCATCAGCATTGTTTCTGAAGTTTTATACAAATAGTTACTCTGTGAACAAAAGTTTGGCTTCATAAATTAAACATTCTGAAATCTTGTTTCATGTTAATGAAATGCATTTTCCCCCTATAGGATGGCTGGCTTGAGCCTACTGCAGCTTATAAAATCCCAGCTTGACCAGCTGGCTGTTTGGCACACAAGCAGGAACATTCTTGTTATGGGATGAGGATTTAGTGTATTGCAGTATTATTGTTGAAGGCCCCACTTGATGACATAATGGCCCTGTTTGCACTCAACCGATCTGTTCAAAAACTGGTGGGGCTTTGTGTGAGAGCAGGCACACTGGCTGCACCATGCTCATCTCATCAGCTTTGCTCCTCAGCCCATGACTGGGTCCTCTGTAGACTGTGGAATGTGATGTCTAAATCCAGACAGTCCAGCAGTTAACCCGTGGCTTATTTTCATGTTAACCAGTGAGTTGCTCGGTCTCTAAGCAACCCAGTGGTCCAAGTTTAAATATTCCACTTCACAACCTCTGAAGGAAGTCATCATGGGTCATGGAGTAAAAGTTGAAGAGATGGGCAAGCTGTAGGGAGAAAAAAGAGCACTACTGAGGATGACAACTGAAGATGTTTGTTCTTGTGGGGAAGAAAAGTTCCAAGAGCTTTTTCAGTCAGATTTGGAAAATGACTTAAAGACACAATATATATTTGTGGTTTCGAACCATTCCGGGAGTCATTTGGGAAAACAGAACCACAAAGGGTGCTTAGTTCCCAGCATGCCTCTGGAAGCCATGCTGGCTGGAACATGCTGGGGGTTGTAAGCTTTTTTTCTGTCTAACCATACCTAGCATTTTGCTTCCAGATACTCATTGTCTCCCCTCAACTTTCAACAGGCAAACAAACCATGCATAGTCTAGGATGCTTTCTTGGGATACCATATTGTGGTAAATTTATTGTGCATTTTAACTGTTTTCTGGATCCTGTAAAAATAGTTCTTGGAAATTTCTTCCCTGCAAGAATAGCTATAGTTTTTCTACACTGGCAGTAATGTGCAAAAATGAAAGATTACAATGAACAGTATTCCTTTTCCTGGAAGATTCACATTTTATTATACAGGAAAGGGGGCTAATTTTACAGTCTACAGACATCAAACACACTTCAGAGAGAAATGACACATGCCACCATCCTGTAGCTGTTACTGCTTGCAAAGAGCAAAGGGGCTTGCTCTAAGCTATCAATTCAGAAAGAGAAGCAGATGAACTACCTAATAAACAATAAAAATCAGATCATAAAACATTCTGGTCAATATGTCAGTGAGCTGGTAACCACTGAAGGTTGACTAACAAAAGGGTCATACAATCTGATTTCTTATTCCCAACAAGGACATGAGCAGACAAGCTTTTTTCAAGACAAGTCAGACTTTATAGATCCTACCCTGGGAAGGACTCATATATTAGAGCCATTCATTTACCTAGCATAAACAAAGCTGTAAGAAGAATGCTGGCAGTTTGAAAAATAAATGCAAATAAAATTATGCAGGTAAACATATTGATAACCAGCGTGTACCCACTTTTTCCTCTGTGTCATAATATTGAAGAATATGATGTGCTAGCTTTTAAAATAACTGTAAATACAATTGCACAGGTAACTGAGAAGTAAAACTCATTTAAGCTTAAAGAAAATAACTGGATATCAGAGCATCTTGATATCTGGAAAACAAGATGCCATAACAAAGGACAATGAGAAGTAAATGATACAACAGAACTGCAGATCACAAGTTTACAAGGTATTTTTTCCTATGCATTTGAACATATCAGCATGCAATACAATGAATTCTTGCAGATCTTGATTCTGCATCTGTGATGACACCCAGAAATAAAGAGGCAAGAAATGTTGTGTAAATGATAGCCCCAGCTGTATGAATTTAGAATAAGAGAATCGCATTCCAATCTCAGAAGGGAAGTGAAAGATCTAACCCATGACCAGGACCCTCACAGCCAGCACAGAGAGAAATATTTTAGCAGCTTCTCTAAAGTTGTCAAATTGACCTTAAAAAAAGCCTGTCTAATAAAAACACAGACCTTGAGAATGCAGAGGTACAGATCATCTCTGTCACAACTTCTGCCCTGCTAGCTTCAGCCCAGCAGGGCACTGGAATCTAAGAAACTGTTAAATTCAAGAGCTATGGAGCAGCAAAGTCACAATCCATAGGACTGCTCCCTTAATCGCTTGTTATCTTTGTTCATTCTGCCCACCTTAAGAGGAAGAGTCTTTTTGATGAAATCAGGCTTTGGCACATGGAAGCTAGAATTCTTTGACCCAGATAAACCATAATTTCTTTCACAAGATGAATTTTGAGGACCTCCCACCTGCTCTTTTGCTGAAGAGACACTCAAAGTTGCATGGAAATCAGGAGAAGTACCATGTTTCTTCCCTCACTGCTCCCACTTGGACTCCCAGTTGAATTGGTTTAGGTTGTTGAGATGCTTTGACATTTTTAAAGCTCAATTCAGGGTGCTGTGGCTGCTAGGATATTTTTAAAGAGTCAGTTTAAGGTGCTCATAACCTCTTGCCCTGGTTCAGAGGGCAGTAGCAAAGAACATAAACAGCCCAAGGTCAGTTAGTGGAAGGTCATAAATCACAAGGCAAAATAAGAATAGAAGAATTTACTTTCATAGAGCTGAGGTCAGTACCATAAATCTGTCATTGAAGGGAACAGGCAGTAGCAGGGCCAATAAGTTGGAGTCCAAAGTTTTAAAGTGTGGAAGAGCCATAGCACACTCAGAGGTTTTGACAAGTCCTTTTTCAGTGTCAGTTCTCCTCCAAAGCCTGCCCTTCATGCTGATTCGACTGAGCCACATCCCTGCTTCACAGCCATGTGAAGTCAGCAGTTGCTTTGAAAGCCCATTCCTGAGTAGAGTTCTTTAACATTCCATAAGCTTCACTTTCAGTTAAGCCTTCTGATTTTCTACCACATCACTTCCAGGTGGAGCTGTGCTGTAACATATTGGCTTAAACACACCAGAAGAAAGAAAGTCTCATCCCCCATGGTAATTTAAGATCTCATTTTCCCTTTTCTGGGGTGGGAGAGAAAACCCACCTAGGAAAGTGTTCTGAAGAAGCAAGAGTAACTGGAGGGTCACAAAATCACCTAAGGAGCCCATAAACAACTGTGAAGTCCACAATACTCATAATTGCCTCATGTAGAAAAAGCCCCTATTGAGACAAATGGGATGTCAATTAAGACGTGTGTAGGGCTGCATAGTTTCCCTTCCTCCACTGGGACATCTATGGAGTCAACTGAACAGAATTTAATCTGTGGGGCCTAGTTAACTTATAACAACAGAAAGTCCTAAATTCCTGAAAACCACTAATAGCCTGGCTACTTACATTCCAATAACAGCAACTATAACCAATATGAATCTTGCACTTTCTCTTTCCATTACTTTGAAAGCTTATTTCATTTGTCCAAGTTTAACACATTTAAAATATAGTTAAGGCCTGCCTAGCAGTTTGCATTTTCAAGTATTAAACTAGTCTTTTGCCTCTGTTTTATCTGCACTGCTAATACTTCATCTGCTCCATCTCCAGGTATGTCTAAGGTTCAATTTGGATGCCTGGAAGTACTTCCTGAAAAGTACTTCTTGACAGTTAAGACCCCTTCTGGCTTGACATGTTTCTATGTCCATCTGAGGCAAAGTCATTTGAGGAGGGCCTTCCCACCAAAGGCACTTTACCCGGAGTTTCCTCAAACCTGGAATCAGCCCAGAGTTTAACTTCTTTGTTTCAAGGTGCAGTTTTGGATGCCTTTAACAGTGTGATCTTATGTACATTTAATCAGATGTAAATATGAATGATTCTGGTGTGACCTACTTCCAGGTAATCAGTTAATTATGCAGAGGATGGCAGCCTAAATGTGACCTGCTGTAAAATCAGTAATCTGACCCACTTTCTCCTGAGAAAGCCTCACTAAAAGGAAGGGAAGCTATGAAAACTTTGCATTTGAACATGAAAAGATTGCAAAGGTTCCTTTCCAAAATGGAAACCTTTTGCTAGCAAGGCCAGACCAACACTAAAGGCAGTGAGGCAGCTAGCTCAGGCTGTGGATGCTGGGGCTTCACGATAATTTGCAACTTACCAAAAAAGGAGCAGAGAATTACTAAAAAAGAGGAAGACAGTGATTCACAAAGTAATACAAAACATATGACTTGGTGTCAATGAAAATAGAGAGATAATGCTTGTAATGTAAAGGGAACGCACCATAGTTTGGAAGGCTGTGATTGAGTAACATGTGTGCCTCCTATTTGCTCAGGTGATGTTCATACAAAAAGACTACTTATGATTCTCACCCTTGAAATTGAAATTGAACAAGATAGTCCTTCAAAAAAAAAGGGGGGGGGGGACATTTTCAAACAAAAGAATGTCCTCTGCAAGATAGGACATACTGTCACTCTAGCGCAAGTTGTTGGAGGTATGTGCACCACATGGCTGGAACTGTGCCCTCTGAGCTATCCTACTGCCCTCAGGTGTGCTGGGAAGCATCATCAATGCTGAGGTAAGGTTCAGCTTGAAAAGCCTGGACACTTGGCTGAATAAGCAGGTTTCTGTAATGAAGTGCATAAAAAGTAATATATAAAAAAGACAGCTTATAGCTCTGTGACACTGTAGACAATCTCAGTCAATATCCATAAATAGAAAGAGAATATTAAGAATACATATTGACTTCAGATCCCAATGACAATAATTAAACCAGAGACACCATATGAAATAGAGACTGTAAGGATGAGACCTGAAGGTTGGTCTGGCATGAATGATTCTTACATCATTTTGAGGGAGGAAGGGCTATCTACATATTCATCAAGAATCCTATTTCCAAAAGAAAGAAAATCATTTTGTGGGGGGAAGTCAGATAATTGTATATGTCAAGTTTTAAAAGAAACTCTTGATATAAGAATGGCTGAAAGCAGATGAGAACTAAACCTGTTTGCTTAGTAAAGCAAATACAATATTCCCTAAAATATAGTGTACAATGTACATTGATCCAAAGGCAGGACAGAAATTCAATTAAATCCTAGGAGAAGGCAGGTGTACAAACACAGCTGTCAGGAGAGAAAAATAATGAACTGTAAAATGGTTTGTATGCAGATATCTGTGTAGATCAGAGAAGAAGGAAGTCAAGGCCATCTTCTCATTTCTGGTATCTATTCAGATCCTTGTGAGTTTGGTCCCCATGAACTTGTCATCTTGCTACCACCTCCATTTCTATAGGCTGTATCAACTAAGGTGCAATTTTAAAAAGCAAAGATTTGCAGGAGGACAGTTGTGTGGGGCCTGACTCCACAAGAAAGCCAGTTAGGGTAGTTGTGCCAGAATCCTGAGCTTTCTTTCATGCTTTCCCAGGCCTCTCAGTGAGCAGCTACTGGGATGGAAAGGCGAAGGAACCTGCCTTCTTGTTTCCCAAGCTTCATTGCCTTTCTGGGAAAAGAGTTCTCTCTGTATCTTGATTCCTTTGCTTCATCCTTATGAAATGGGGTGTCAGATACTAAGTTTGCCACTACATAAATGATGCTGTTGACAAGAAAGAGAACAGGTATGCTAGGGAGCACAATCAGAAAATATTCATTGTTTATTCAGACATTCAGAAAAGACATGCAATATGAAGGTCGCACCCAAAGGGACGACAAAGATGGAGCCCGTACAAGATACTTCTATACCCTATCTGTTACATACACAGTCTGGGGAAGGGGTGAAGCAGATAGGAATTATGCTAGCGGCATGATAGGGTAAAACAGTTGGGTTAAATGTGGTTAAGACACATAAAAGACAAAGAAGAACTTTCAGGACAGGTAAATAATTAGCATATCTAAGAGTGTGCCTGAGCAGGACAGGCAAACATTTGCATCTCTAAGGTCTAGGTGGGAAACAAGAACTTGTAACATGAATTCCTGACCAGGAATCCCATGCTAAGTCCAAAGCTGTTCTTACAGTGTCAGGCTTTTATCTGCCATAATATGGCAAAGATTTTTTCCTCTCCCTTTTCTTCTTCTGCCTTCAACTTTCCCTAACATTGTTTTCTCCAGTGAGTCTTGTCTGTCCTGATGTGCCAGAAGGACAATAGCTTCACTTTAACTTTTTGCTTGCCTGCCTGCTTGCCTGCTGGCTTCCAGAGAAAATTCTGGCTTGAATTGATCTCGTAAGACCCACTTGTTCATCTTTCTGTTGGTCCCAGGATATTTGCAAAGCTTTCCTTCTACAGAACCATTTAGATTGTTTACACATTTAGGTTGTGTAATTCTGTAGTCATGATTTTTATATCTTCAGTGTTTCAGCTATCATTCTGCTTTTGCATGTTACGACCCCGAGGGTGTGGAATGGGCTTCCACAAGAGGTCGTTGAGGCCCCATCGGTGAGGGTGTTCAAAGATAGGCTGGACATGCACATGGTGGGCATGTCGTGAGTGGAGCCGGCTGGTGCCGGAGGTCAGACTAGATGGCGTGGGAGACCCCTTTTGACTCGCTCTGTTTCTATGTTACTTTCACTTTCATTTGAAGTCATTTCAATTCATTCCTGCTTCCTTACAGTAATATGGCTTTATCTACCCTATCATTACTACATCTTACATTTCTGGTGCACATTCCACCAATTTGCATGTCTTCTTCCTCTGTTCCTAATCCAGATTTCTGTATGATATATTCTGCATAGAGATTAAATGCAGAATAAAGAGATAAAAACACCCTTGCCTGATTCCTTTGCCTATGGGAAACCTTTCTGTTCCTCCATATTCTGATATAACTATACCTTCTTGCCCATGATAGAGATTACACATCAGGTTGATCAAGTGCTGAGGAATGCCTATTTTTTTCATAACTATCCTTAGCTTCTTGTGAGCCACAGAATCAACGGTTTTGCTGTAATCTATAAAGCATAGACTGTTCTGAATGTTTTGCTGCACTTCAATAGTGAATGTATACTTCTGATATTATCTCAAGTTTTTCTTCTGTTTCAGCATCCAGCTTGAACATCATGCATTTCTCATTTCATATATAAGATAAAATCCCTTGCACATCATTTTTCTCACATGGGAAAATAGTGCAGTGGTCCTATAACTGTTGTAGTCCATAACATCTTTTTTGGGGACTGGAATGTCCATTGAAGTTTTCAGTCTGTTATTGTTTTCTGTTCCATATTTATTGGCATATCATGTTAAGATCTGGACTGATTCAGTCTCTGCAGCTTGAACAATTGTATTAGTATCTCATCCACTAGAGGCACTTTATTCCTTCCAAGTGCTTTCAGAGTAGCTTTCACTTCCCTTTCTAATATTGCAGATTCTTCCTCAAAGGATTCCTTTTTGAAGGTGTCTGTTGCTCTATTTTCCCTTCTGTATGGTTCTGTATATTGTTTCCATCTTCTCTTTATTTCCTCCTGGTCAGATAGTATGTTTCCCTGTTCATCTTTCAGCGTACATAATCTAGGTCTGAATTTCCCTTTGATTTTTTTTAATTTTCTGGAAGGAATCATTTGTTTTCCTTCCTTTGTTGTTCTCTTCTATTTCTTTGCACTAGCCATTTTAATAGCTCTTTTCATCTCTATGTGACAGTGACTAAAAAGTTGCATTCAGGAATTTGACCGTATTTCTGTCACCTTTTCCTTTTCCTTTTTGCTTGTTCTTACCAATTGTGAATGTTTCTTCTGTCATCCCTCTAGGATTTTTTCTTTCTTTTTGCTGTAGGAATCGTCTTTTGCATTCTTCTGTAATAATGTTTCTGGTTTCAGGCCATAGTTTCTCTGGTTTATGGTCAGTTGAGTTCAGTATTGCAAATCTGTTCTTTATGTGGATTTTAAATTCTTCAGGAATATTATTGAAGTTGTATTTTCATTCTGTGCTACTGTTAGTGATCTTTTTCAGTTTTATTCTTAATTTTGTATACCATAATCTACTTCTGGTCTTGTTTTGGCAGTGGGAATATAAATTCTTCAACTTCCAGTTATGCAATCTATTCAGTTTCTATATTTGCTATCTGGTGAGGTCCATGACTTTTCACTCTAATATAGGTACATGTGGCCATAATTTGGATCAGGACCACCATGAAGCATATTGTGTTTAATTCAAGCTGGTTGGTCCCCTGCAAAAGTGACAAAGTCAGAAACTGCAGGAGAATGCAATGAAGATATTTATAAGATGAGCCTCATAAGATGAAAGAAAAAAAATGACAGAGAAAAGGAACACAGAAGTGTGAAGGAATTTTAATTCTCAAGCTACCTTGGAGTTTTGCCACATGACTGAAAAAACTAATTCTGCCTCCCTTACAAGTGATCTGTAACAGGGAGAGTTTGAGAAATACTGTCATTGGCATCTCTACCATTTATAAAAGGTAGGGCAAAGATGCCTTCTACCAGAAGTGCTTCCATATACAATTCCAGTTTAAAGAATCATAAGAACTGCTGTCCATCCATGTGGGCAGTGGACTGAGCACACAGGTGACAATCTTCCACGCTATGGTGAGATGCATTCTAAAGTATAGTTGTTTTTTCTAAGGTTGCACTTATACAAACCAATTTTATGGACAGATTTTATGCCCCTTTACAGCTGGCCTCTTTTTGGCAATTGGTAAGTGGCTACCATATCTGCGCATTGGCTACCCTATTATGCATTGATTGAATGGGAAGGAGGAATAAGAGTGGAAGTATCATTTAAATGTCTTCAGAAGTAATTACAATATATATTTGGTGTTTCTTGAAAATGGTCACAGTACTATATCCAACCTTGGAAGAGGTTTTCTGAGTCATCTTAAGATTTGTGGGATGCTTGCCAAGGGAATATAGAATGAATTTCTTGGTGAATCTTCCAATCCTACATAGTACCTCTTGAAAAATATGTTCACTTGGCTCTGGAGGCTGAACCCAAAAGTATAATGCCATAAAAGAACCCATTTTTACTTCTAGAAAATAGCCATAGAAGGTAAAGAGCAGGCTATGATCCTATACACAGTTTCCTAAGAATAAGCCCCAAACTTACTTAGGATTGTGCTGTGAAGAAGAGACCAATTACCAAGCAGAAGTTTGGGCAAATTAAAAAGGAAGTCATTTTTGGTCAATCATATAAACAACTTCAGCTTTGTTCTGGCTCCTGGATTTTCTTTTCTTTTTTTTCTTTCCTTCCTCCTTATTTTAACCATCCATTTGAAAGGAAAGGGTGGGGGCAAGAGAAGTCCTGGCAGAGAAGTTAAGATATCTGCCTGACTCAGTTGTTCAAAATAGAGCCATTCAAACATGAAAGGTGTTCACTGTGCCAAAGCCAAGAATGAAGAAAATGCAGTCTATTTTAGTCTGCTGTGAATTCTCTCCCTCTATGGTTATTGCATTATTATTTGATTGTTACCTGATTGTATTATTTTGTCACAGAATTACTTCAATAGGTTTGAGTTTCTGATTTTGAGTGAGTGCTTGTTCTGCACTTAAGCATAAAAAAAACAAGCAGCAAAGAGTACAGTTCTGATCATTGCTTATACAGCTCCTTTGCCATAATTATATGCTTCCCTTTCTTCTTATAGTAAACAAATTCCCATAGAAGACTTTTGGTTGTAGGAATTTGTTTCATTTTCCATAAACTGGACATGAAGCCATTAATGGAGGCAAGATAGTGTATTGTATGCATATGATAAGCATTCTACTGCCATCAAGAGCATTTATTCTTTATAGCATTTTTTAATCATTTAATCAAATATATACACCACTGTAGAGATATTACTCTCTCCTACCCTTTTATTATGGTTATAAGACTTGATCAAGTAAAAATAAAGAACACAAATAACAACTCAAGAAATAAAGATGTTGAGGAACATGACGTTTGCTTGTCAAAAGCACTGTGAAATGACATTAAACAGAATTATCCATTTTTATGATTAGCCATTGTCTTTAATACAGACTTTTCTCCCTTGTTTTGCCAAAACTAAACTATGGTAGGGAGGAAGTGCTGTGAGTTTCTTATCATTCACAACTCCAGATTATGTTTCTGTGCATACAATGGATATGATAAGGAAACCATATATAAGATGGAAGATATTTAAGTTTAAAGCCATCACAGCTGAATATTAGAGTCCCATTCATTTCAGTGGCTTATTTAATAGTTAATGAAGCAGTCCCCAGACTTTTTGGGTTGGTGGGGATGATTGGGATTTGGGGCTATTTCAAAAGTGTTGTCATGTGATAGCCATTCATAGACTGGTTGTTATGGCAGGCATAGCCAGTTAAAAAAATCCAGAAAAGAAAAGTGGTGAGGTGGCCCAAGAACTTAGATACAGAAGTTGACCTCCAAAATACAAACTTGAATCCACAATTCCTTTCCTTTCCTTTTTCCCTCTCTGGATGATATCTCTTTTCTGTCCTCCCACCACTGCCCACACAGTGCAAACAATTAATGTAAGCTTCAACTTCAAACACACATGATCCTCTCTCTCTCAATGTTATCCACACCACACACACTTGTGATATATTCATAAATGTACTTATATGTACACATCCCACATTCCATCCATTCATAGACATGCAGCCATACACCATTTTCATCCATCACACAAGTGCACACCCTCCCTCCCTCCCTCCCTCCCTCCCTTCCTCCCTTGTCATCCCACAACCCTCTCCAGTGCACTCCAGAACATCCTCAATCTCAGTCCACAGACCTAAGTAACATTCCCTAAGCCATCCCATATTTTAATAATTTTTGAAATTTTAAAAATCTACCATTTTATAAGACCATTTAGAAGATACCTTCACCAAGCTGTTACCTGCCCACCGAAGTGGTACCTTTTTATCTACTTGCATTTGCATGCTTTTGAACAGCAAGGTTGGCAGGAGCTGGGACGGAGCAACAGGAACTCACCCTGTTGTGCAGATTCGAACAGGCGACCTTTCGATCTACCAGCCCAGCAGCACAGCAGTTTAAAGCACTGTGCCACCTGCAGTCCCTTAGCTTTGTTGGGACCAACCAAAAAGTCACAGCCCTTTATGTAAGCTTCTGTTTCTCCAGAACTATTAATCATGCTAGCTGTGAATCTGTATGTTTCACTCAGAGCAAGAGACAAATCTCCGATTATTTACTTATGCATTTATCTATTTGACCTCTATGCCACCACAAAGGCAAGATACAGCTGGATTTTCAGCAATGGGTTCAGTCATTGCTTCTTTCAGTCTGTAATCTCCACTTTGAAACTGGATCTAAACTACAGACCACATGGCTACAATTGCTGGCCCCTTTGTTGGACTTTCTGGTCTAATTTTTTAACTCTTCTGTTTCTCCCCATCATCCATCTCCAACCTCTTGTACCACCCAATCTGATGAGGATTTCTATAGAGCTCAAAAGTGTGCACAGTCTTTAGCGGCATTTTTATGGTTCATAATCAAAATATTATCCAGCCATGGATTTCACTTTTTCTAGTGAACCAACACACATGTATGGAGGGCAGAGTAAGAAATCAAGTTTTCTCTAGTGTAAGAGAACTGGAGCCATGGAACATTCCTATGCAGAAAGGCAGTGAATCCTGTTTCCCAACAGCCATCCTACTCAAAATCCATGCAGTATAATTCAAGCATCGGATCCAAAAGAAAATACAAGTATTGCATTTTGTGGCACATAATGCATCAATTTCATCAGTGGGAGGGTGGCCATGGGAGAAAACAAAGCCAAGACATAAAATAATCCTTCACATATATCTATTTTCACTTAGCATAGAATAGAGTTGAGCTTATCCAACACAGAGAACAGCAGAGGAATTAGGCCAGATGGTCTTTTTCTCTTTCTGTCATAAGTTATGTTCTTTGCCACCCTAAAGATAAGTCAGAGACCAAAATGCCTCTGTCCTTTCCTAATTGCTTAACAGTGATGCATCTGGCTTGAAATGCTTCTCTCCAAACCCCAGTAATTATAGAATACAGAGACGTATTTAACCTTATGTCCTTCTGCACAAATATATCTATATTCATTACAATGCTGCCATGCTTCTCCAATCTGCCCTGCTTACCCAACACAAGATCCAAGTGCTCCACACTGGCTCTTGCCTAGACAAAAAGTTTGGAGGAAAGATTATTGGTGGTGCTTCACTGAGGACTTAAGAGGGCAAAGCTAGGGAAGACCAATTCCACCCAGTGCACACCAAGCCAGCCTTCTCCATAATTAAATCATGAATGAGGGAAATCTTATTATGGACTAACAACATTAATTTGATTGCAACCTGAAAGCAGACTTTTCTCCCCATGGCAAAAGAATTAAATGGCATGTTCAGCTGCAGAAGGAATTCTCCATGCACACAATACATCAGGGGTGAGCGGTCTTTTATTGGGTCCATCCAT
Source organism: Varanus komodoensis (assembly GCF_004798865.1). Lineage (NCBI taxonomy): Eukaryota > Metazoa > Chordata > Lepidosauria > Squamata > Varanidae > Varanus > Varanus komodoensis. The sequence continues at coordinate 2,953,053 of NW_025335941.1, read as the reverse complement.
GCAAAGCAGGGTCAAAATAATCACTTGAAGGGTGAAGCCCTTCAAAATATTGCCTAAAGGAGTAGCACTGGTCAACTATTAAACCCTATGAGTTATACAGGGAAACCCTGCATATCCCACTACAAATTGCACCCAATTTTCTACAGAACAGAGATGTGAGTTAAATTGGTGGATCTATTCTGTTGTTGTTAGACAACCATTACTGATATACAGAAAAGTATCCAGATCTCTACCAGTAGACCCTGATCTGCCTTCTTACCACCCCTGTAATACATTAGCCACCACAAGCCTGGTGGTCTGTCTCCGATTGATCCAATCTGTTCACAAGATGAGTGACACAAACCTTTCAAGTAAAACAGAATGCTTATTGCTGGAACTAGGATGTTCACAAATCTGGTGTCCCTTTTGGCTCTGGCTTCTTGGCAGAGCAGCAGAGGCAGAGGCTGGGAGAGAGCGCTGAGTGACCAGGGGACTGGCGAAGGCAAGGGAGGAGCTGGGCAGGGGAGCAGGGGCAGGAGCAGCGGAGAGGAAGGGGGCGGGGCCAGAGAGGCTAGAGCGGCCAGGAGGGAGCAGGGAGCGGGGCCACCAGCCTGAGGGACTGATAAGGCGTTGTCCCTTGTCTGCGTCCCTTAGCTGCGGCCTGAGCTGTCTGGAGACTCCCTTCCCTGAGACACAGAGGTTTGATTGTTTGTTTTGTTTTGTTTTGTTTGTGCTGTGCTGTGCTTTGTTTTTCTTCCAATTTAAATTTAAGTGTATTTTATCCTTGTGTGTGTATGCGAGTGGGTTTTTGTCTGGGAGAACTGGGCGAGTGAGAGGAACTGCAGGACTAACAAGGCAGAGGACCAGGTAAGGTCTCGGAAGGGATACCGATGGCAGGCCAGGAGATGGCCTTGGCGGGAGTCACGGGTGTTGCTGTCCGCTGTGACAGCTGCGACATGTTCGCCCTTCTCCCCCAGGAGAGGCAGGGATACACTTGCCCTTGGTGCAAGATGGTGACCCTGCTAGAAGAGGAGGTGAGGTGCCTGAGGGCCGAGAGAGCTCTCCAGGCCCCCCCGGAGCAGCCCCCCTCTGGACAGAGGGTTGAGGGAGAGGCCACGGAAGGAGCAGCCGGGGAGACATGGAGGTATGTCACCCACAGGAGGAGGAGGCCAGCATGGCCTCCTCCTTCTCCTGGCACCAATCTGGAGCTGGGAAACAGGTTCTCTCCACTTGGGGAGGCTGGGGCTGATGAGGCCTTGGGGGACCAGCAGGACCCCCAGCCTGAGACGTCAGGCGGCAAGGGGGCCACTGCAGGAGAGGCGAGGGCCAGGGATGGCCGCCCACCAGCACCGGGAAGACACAGTGGCAGGTGATTGTTGTTGAGGACTCCCTGCTAAGGGGCACTGAGGCGGCAGTGTGCCGCCCCAACCTGGAGACAAGGGAGGTTTGCTGCCTGCCGGGCGCACGCATCCGGCATGTGATGGACAGAGTGGAGCGTCTTGTTCGCTCCGGGGGTCACCAGTTGCTCCTGGTGATCCATGTGGGCACAAATGATGTGGCCAGGCAGGGTGTGGTTGGGACCACCAGGGACTTTGAGGCCTTGGGGAAGAAACTCAGGAAGCTGAAGGCCCAAGTGGCCTTCTCGTCAATCTTACCTGTCCAGGGATTTGGGCCAGGAAGGG
>NW_025335941.1:2948867-2951292 GCF_004798865.1 Varanus komodoensis | reverse complement strand
GGCCTTCTCGTCAATCTTACCTGTCCAGGGATTTGGGCCAGGAAGGGACAGGAGGGTCTCTGAGGTGAACGACTGACTTAGGGTGTGGTGCCAGAAGGAATGCTTCGGGTTCCTCGACCACGGCACTTGTTTTCTTGCCAATGGGCTTCCGGCAAGGGACAGATTACACCTCACGAGGATGGGGAAAAGGTCCTTTGAAGATGCTCTAGCGAGCTTCATCCGGAAAACTTTAAACTGAGCCGGGGGGGTGGGTTCAGGCCCCCCAGGAACGTGTCTGCTCTGGACAAGTGAGGGGGGAGGGTCAGGGCTCTGGGAGCAGGGTTTTAGAGATACTGCAGGGACTGACAGGGCTCCTTCAGAGAGGGGCCAGGTATTAGGGAGGATGGGAAGAAGGAAAAGGCTGAGAACTCCAAGGAAAGGAAGCGGTGGGAAGGAGTTGAGGTGCATGTACACCAATGCTAGGAGCATGGATAATAAGCAGGAAGAGCTTGAAGCTCTCCTGGGAATAGGAGGGTATGATCTGGTGGGAATCACAGAAACTTGATGAGATGAAAGGCAAGTCTGGAATGTGAACACAGAAGGGTATCACCTTTTTAGAAAGGACAGGAAGGGAAAGAGAGGTGGGAGCGTGGCTTTATACGTCAGGGAAGGGATAGGATGCAGTGAGACAGAATGCAGCACAGATGGGGATTCGGTAGAGGCAGTCTGGGTGAAACTTAGGGGTTTTGATAGGGAAAGAGACCTGACAGTGGGGGTATGTTATCGCCCTCCAGGTCAACTTGAGACCCTGGATGATGTCCTGACAGGCCAGATTCTAAGGATATCTCGGGGGAGAGACACAGTAATTATGGGAGATTTCAATCTCCTGGATATTACTTGGGAGACTCACTCGGCGGTGACAGCCAGGTCACGTCGCTTCCTAGAAGCTATTGAGGGAGCGTTTTTCACACAGAGGGTCCGAGAGTTGGCAAGGGGGGGGGGGAAACATCCTTGACTTGGTCTTGACCAATAGGGAGGAGCTGATAGATGAAGTACAGATTAGGGGAGCTCGGGATGCGAGTGATCACTCCATCCTTTGCTTTGAGATCAGGGGACTGCGGACGGGCAGCAGGTCGAGCACTAGAAGCTGGGACTTCAAGAGGGCCAACTTTGACCAACTGAAGGCCAGACTGGGGAAAGTCTCCTGGGACTTAGGTTACTGGAAGGTAAGTGAGTTGAGGAGGTGTGGCTGGCACTCAAAAGGGAGGTTTTGGAGGCACAAGCCTTGACAATACCTCTAGTCAGTAAGGTGGGAAGGTGGAGGAGAGTGCCACCTTGGATGCAAAAGGAGGTGGTTAGAGGGATTAGGCAAAAGAGGAACCTCCATAGGAAATGGGTACTGGGGGAAATAGACAAAAGGGTATACCGGGAGGAGGAGGCCCATTGCAGAAGGATTCTTCGCAAGGCTAAGGCTGATTACGAGCTGAGACTTGCCAAGAATATCAAGAGCAATAAAAAGGGCTTCTTTCAGCATGTAAATAGGAAGAGGAAGGGGAGACAAGTGGTGGGACCACTAAATAAGGAGGAAAGAGATCCAGTGACTGATATGAGGGAACAGGCACAGATGCTAAATGACTATTTTGCCTCTGTGTTCTCCCCAAAGCAGGACAGGGGATATCTGCATAGGAGATTAGATGACCCCAGGGATCTAGGGGCACAGATTAGAATCACACCCCTTGAAGTCGAGGTGCTCCTCAGGGCACTGGACATTGCAAAGGCGCCAGGCCCTGACGGGTTTTCTCATGCCCGCTGGCCTCCATTTTTGAGACCTCATGGAGAACAGGTGAAGTTCCAGAGGACTGGAGGGTGGTATCAATGGTCCCAATTTTCAAACAGGGTAATAGAAAGGACATGGGGAATTATAGACTGGTTAGCCTTACGTCCATTGTAGGAAAAACAATGGAAACAATAGAGAGAGATCTAGTGATGCTAGATAGGGAAGGGAGGCTGACAGCCACACAACACGGCTTCCGCAAAAACAGGTCCTGCCAGACAAACCTTGTGGAATTCTATGACAAGATTTCGAGATGGCTAGATGGAGGGGATGCAGTGTATGTGGTATATCTGGATTTCAGCAAGGCCTTTGACAAAGTGCCCCATGATATCCTGGTGGAGAAACTGAGGAGTTTTGGAATACACCAAAACACTGTCCGGTGGATTAGGGCATGGTTGACTGACCGAAAGCAGAAGGTAACCATTAACGGGGAATCATCAGGATGGTGGCCAGTGACAAGAGAGGTCCCCCAGGGCTCTGTCCTGGGGCCGATCCTGTTTAATCTTTTTATTAACGACATGGAAGAAGGGGTGAACAGTCTGCTGATCAAATTCACAGACGACACTAAAACTGGAGCAGTGGCCACAACTGAGGAGCAGGTACTCCAGATCC
>NW_025335941.1:2948001-2948767 GCF_004798865.1 Varanus komodoensis | reverse complement strand
AGATCCTTTTGGATCTGGAGTACCTGCTCCTCAGTTGTGGCCACTGAGGAGCAGGTACTCCAGATCCAAAAGGATCTGGACAGACTATGGAAGTGGGCAGGAGACAACAGAATGGTGTTCAATGTGGATAAGTGCAAGGCCTTGCACTTGGGGCATAGGAATAGCTGTCGTAAGTACAGGTTAGGTGATAAGTGGCTGGAGAGCAGCACTTGTGAAAGGGACCTCGGGGTACTGGTTGACTGCAGGCTAAACATGAGTCAGCAGTGTGATGCGGTGGTCAAGAGGGTGAACGCCACCCTTGCTTGCATAGCCAGAAGTGTGGCTTCTAGATCAAGAGAGGTATTACTGCCACTCTACATGACTCTAGTGCGCCCACAACTGGAGTATTGTGGTCAGTTTTAGGGCCCTCATTACAGAAAGGATATAGCCAAGTTGGAGTCAGTGCAGCGTAGGGCCACAAGGTTGGTGGCCGGTTTGCAGGGGATGGGGTATGAGGCGAGACTGAGGGAACTGGGTCTCTTCAGCCTGGAGAAGAGTAGACTCAGAGGGAATATGTTGGCGACATACACGTATGTGAGGGGATGTCACATGGAGATGGGTAGAGACCTGTTCTCCCCTGCAGAGGAAGGTAGAACGCGCTCCAATGGAGCAAAGCTCAGGGAGCCAAGGTTTCGTTTGGATGCCAGGAAGCACTTCCTGACAGTCAGGACCCCGAGGGTGTGGAATGGGCTTCCACGAGAGGTTGTTGAGGCCCCATCGGTGCGGG
>NW_025335941.1:2894063-2947901 GCF_004798865.1 Varanus komodoensis | reverse complement strand
GAGGAAGGCAGGACGTGCTCCATTGGAGCAAAGCTCAGGGAGCCAAGGTTTCGTTTGGATGCCAGGAAGCACTTCCTGACAGTCAGGACCCCGAGGGTGTGGAATGGGCTTCCACGAGAGGTTGTTGAGGCCCCATCGGTGCGGGTGTTCAAGGATAGGCTGGACGTCCACATGGTGGGCATGTCGTGAGCGGAGCCGGCTGGTGCCAGAGGTCAGACTAGATGGCCCAGAAGACCCCTTCTGACTTGCTCTGTTTTCTGTGTTTCTAATATATGTTGTCATGAATTCATGAATTGCACCAGATTGCTCTACCGATCACCATTTAACATGAATAATCTTCTTAAGATGAAAGAAAATTTCTAGAGAGATACTGTGTTTGTCTGTTGCAGCTAAAAAGCAGTAACCTTAAATATGAAGCAATCTATTTATTTTCATTATTCATGAACAAGAACCTACTTGCAATTCATCTGTTTCTGTTGCAGTTTTCTTCCGAGTTCCATTATACAAGAATAGCCACCTTTCAAAAAATGCTTTCAATAGTAATGCTAAGGTCACACTCCACCTTTTCTCTTCATAGTTCTGTACATTATGGTGACCTTTGCTTGTACCCTTTCCTGCGAATAACCAAAATAACCAAAAGATTGCATCTAATATTGGCTTTCTCACTAGGTACACTTAGTTCTGATGATAATTCTGCCCAGAAAGTATATGCCTTATACCATGTCAATGGGTTATTTTCTCAGCGTTATTATTATCATTACCATGATTGTCATCATAATTTGTGGATCTGTCATTTGGCAGCCCTACACTCCAGGTGCCTAATTGCCTTTTCCATCAGTGGGATGATTTGTTAACCACAGACTAGGTTTATTTGGCCATAGCACCGAGGAGACTTTCCTGAGAATCATTAATATGAGTGAGAAAGAATGTCATCATATAGTACAGCTATAAGTTCCTACTGGCTTTGCTTCCAACAAAGCATTATTCAGGTTAAAAGTCTTTCTATGACATCTCTCCACAAGCTGTTCAAAGTTTGGGTTCTCTTTTTTTTTCCAGGTTGCGACTACAACCAGAGGCCATCTGGCTCCCATGCATTTATAATATGAAGCTTGTGCCAGAACGCAGGGTATTTGGCAACCCAAACGGTAAAGGCATCTCAGTAGCTATCAGCTACCAATGTGTTTAATAACACATTTGAGCGTTCAGAATATCATGGATTATCTTGTTGATATACTGATCCATAATCAAAGATGAATGAAATTCATAGCCTTCCTCATTTAAAATCCCACATAGGGGAAGTCCAAATAATTAAGGAAAATCTCTAGGAGAACAAGGCACTATTTTTCTTTATGACAGTAAAGAATTTGTATTACAACTTGAAGTTCCATGCTGTAATAAAAGTTTAACAATAACCCAAGTCGTGATAGCAAAATAAGAGCAATAAAGGATCTGCAGGTGTTTCATCATAAACATGCATTTCAGGGGGAAAATCCCTATTATTTGTATCCATTCATCATCAAAACCATGAGAGGAGGTGTGTGTGTAAACAAAACTGTAACTGACAAGTGGCTATTGAATGCATGTCTCTTTTAAAGAAAAGCGGTCTGTAAAAGAAAATTCAATGGCACTGTTAATTTACTGTATTAAAGAGTTTGAGAAACTATTAAAGGCACTCATCATTGAATTATAAATTATTTTAACCAAAAATGAAGTGTGTTGTGTTGACAGAAGCAATTCTGGATTTCCATTTGTGATGCAACTGATAAAGAAGTCCTTCTAGGTAGTAGCATCCAGATCATAGAACATTATTCCATAGCCAATTTGGTGTTCTCACTGGAAAAATCAACAGAAAACTTTTTTGTTTAGCTGTGCTAAACATTAGTATGCTTCTAGTGTTTATCTACAGGAAAGGGAGCCTGTTTCCTGCTGCTTATAATTATTTGACACTGGTACTGCTCACTGCTTTTTTTTTTTTTTTTTGCACTGTCATTTTTAGCTTGTGTATTTAATTTCAGTAGTGTAGTGCTGATAAAAATAATTGGAAGTTTGCTGCCAAATTTCAGTAACAATCTGCAATAGAAGCCGGAAAAGGCAAATTTAGCATGAAAATATGTTAAATTTGTCCTTTTTCAGCCTCCATCACACAGTGTTCGCAGTGAGCAGTGAGCACACCCATGAGCGTGTGTGCAAGGGGTGGGAATTGGCTCCACCTCTCCAATTGCCTACCTCTGTTTACCCCTGAATTGGCAGCAAGGATGGCAGGCCATACTAAAGGGCAAGAGGATTGTTTGTGGGTCATGTTCTGTGTGATTCATTTGTTGCCCACCTGTGTTTTAAAGGAAGTTATTTGCCATCTTGGGAGGGTCACTACAGAGCTAAAAAGCAGAATGGAAAAATGTTTAGCGTGATGGATGGAAGGACAGATGGACAGACAGATATTAAGTCACACCATAGGACATTGGAACAAAAGGATAGCTTTCACTGTGGTTCCCATTCCTGAATATACATTAGAACATGATATTAGCATTGCACAAGAGCAATCTAGAGTGAATTGTGCTTTTCATTGAAGAAGGGATAGAAGTTCCTCACTGGAAGTTCCTTGTGGCTTGAGTCCAATGTCATAGTAACACTTGCATGTAACATAGCATTTAGCTCTTGTTCTAACAACCTCACTGTAGAAGAAATGAAGCTTTCTACATTTGTGCCTTTCAACCCTGCATTGAATTGGCACTTCAATGCTACTGAAGCCATTGTAACACCTTTGAAGCAGGCTTTATGCCATTCTGACAGATGGGCAAAAGTATAGATGTGAAGTATGCCAAAAAACAGTATGTTCAGAAGGGCTGGATTTCCATCCAGAAATATTGAAAGGACAGTCTGTGCAGATTGTCAATGGTTTATGACAATAAAATGTGCCATTTCTACTTCATATTTGATGTAGATTAACTCTGAGAAATGGATTTTAAAGTCCTATTAGGTGAACATTTGGCTATATGAAATCATGCTTATAGGAGATGACATCCCATCCCTGAACTTTTGCTTAAGGCCCTGATTAAACATTTCCTACAATGATCCAATATATTCTCTAACACATATGCTAATGTGAAGTAATAATGTATAGGATGATCATTATACTATGACAGTATCATTTTGTGAGCATCCAATATATTTTCTAAATTTATCTGACTTTCTTGCAGAAATCTAGGGCCATGAGCTTCCACACTGCTGAGTTTGCTAAAAGAAACATCACCTGGATTTTACACTATTGTATACTCAATTAAATCTGTTACACCAACTGAGCAGGGATGAAAAATCACCTCGACTGATTATCACTAAAGGGTTCACAAATTAACACAGAGCTGCAAATGAGGAAATAATGTGTCTCTTTGAAGAAAACATATGCTTCCTGTTACATGGCAAAATAGTTAACATACACTGAATGCCATCTGCTGACTAATGTCAAGTATTTACAAGGGCAAATATACTTGATGCCTGTGCTGGGTAAATGGTTCTACAACTTAATTCGGCAGAATTTGGACAGCTACTGGGATCACCTCCAACACAACACCAGATTTTATTTATTTATTTATTGCAAACATTTATACCCCATCCTTCTGACAAGCACTTGTATATACATACACAAACACACCCCACAAAGCCAAACTTTGGCATGTTGACTAATTAGAAAACATTACAAGGTAACTAATATGAAGCTTACATGCAGACTAAACACAATGCTTCACTATGGATCAGACCAATAGGAAATGACCAAGAAACTAATTAGAATACAACCCTCACTACATTAATTGCATAATTTTAATGCCTGAATTTGTAGAAAATTAAGAATATCCTCATCTGTTACCTTGTCTGGTTATATTTACTGTTTTTAATTTACTCCTCAGCCAAAAAAGGCTGTGAAGTTTTCATACATGCATACTAATCCATCATATTCAAGATTCTAATATAAATTATTACACTGACAAACATGTTTTAAAGTTTCATACTATGGTCTTTCTTACTGCAGCATGGCTAGAATACGACCTGTTGTGGTGGATCAGATCAAAGACACTTCTAGCCCAGTATTGCATCTCCAACCATGTCCTGTCAGAGTAACTTTGCATATTACAGATGAAGGGGTATATACTGTCTATATACTATGCATATGCATGATGTTCCATACTACATACACACCACACAGAACCTTGTAGCGCGTATACCTCTTTCAAGTGTAAGAAAGCTAGGATATGACTGAGAGAAGGAGGAGAATGATGTAAGCTGCTTTGAGTTCTTTGTAAGGACAAAGGGTGGGATATAAATCTACTAAAGAAATAAATAAACTGCATGCTTATTTATTTATGAAAAAAGACATTTGTTTTCCTCATCTTTTATATAGCATTTTGCAGGTCTATAGAAAAATGTATGAACTAATTCCAAGTTTAATGCCATCATTATGTTTTCAGGGAAGATCATAAATAGGTATAACAGTAGCAACCATTTCTTGCTATTTGTTCCCTCAATAAGGAAGATCCATTTCTAGTTATCACATTGTTACTATTCCAAAAGGAATCCATCAAACTTGTTTAAAAAGAAAAAAGAAATTCAGGTCATCATTACATGCTAGAGCAATTATTTGTGATTCAGTCCCTTCTCCCTGGCCCACCACCATCAAAGGGACATTTGGTCACAATGAGAGAGAGGGCCTTCTTGGTGGCTACCCCCAAGTTTTGGAACTTTCCACCAAGGGAGGTCAGGCTAAGTCCTAGCTGCATTCAGAGGAGAAAATCTCCAGTATTGCAGGTACCTCTTAGGCAGAAAAATTATTTCCCAGCTTTGATTACCTTTGTGAAGATATTTTTAAAATGTTATTGGCAATTCAACTCAGGCAAGGATAAACAACTTGTGGCCTTTCAGATAGTTTGCCCTACAGCTTCCACCAGGGTTGTCGGCCAAAACATCTGGAGGTGCAGATTGTTCAGCCCCCAGCTAAGGCGTCCAAAAAGCTGAGCTTAATAGGTCAAAATAAAAGGCATCCCTGCAGAACTCAACTCCTTGGCAAGCTTTCCATGTCAAACCACAAAAATACAACCTAATTAGCAAATACCTGTGACAATATTGTCACAACTGCAAACAGATTTAAACCTTAACTGAGCTTCCCTATCCCTTAGAAAGCTATTGGCAGATATTCTTCTGGACATCTCCTATCTCTTCTATGTAGTCTGATTTTTAAAAAAAACCAAAACATGTGCTATGCAAGACTACTGTCTGGCTACTATTCAGCATTCATTTAATACAACAAAGTGCTTGGTGCTGAACAGCACAATGACCTGGCATGATTTGACTCCCTGTCCATGGGACTTGACTGCACAATTGCAAATGTTCAGTCACTGGCAACTTTAGCAAACAGTTACCTGTGTTACTTAACTGTTAACAAAGAAGGATGGCCATCAAGAATCAACAGGAAACAGCGAAGAAAAGTCTTCAGAACAGCCACGTTCTTGGAGGTCTTGGTTACACAAATGTCAGTTTAGAATAACATTTGGCATTTTAAAAATAGCATGGTACTGTAGCATGGCACTGCCAATACAAAGGCTGAAACTGTTGTAGAGGCAGCACTGCCTTTTCAAATAATTTTAATGAATTAATATGAATGAAAGCACTTGTCTCATCCAAAACACCCAGTGAGAGATGCAATTGATATTTCAGAAGTGTCTTCTTCTGTTTGGCTGTAGTGGTATCTAGGTTGGTTTCATGAAACACCCAGGTACACCAGCAATTTAATAAAACTAACAGCATTTATTTGCAATCATTCAGAAAGACAGACAGGAAGACAGACAGGCAGATTCTACTTTACTAGTGCAATTATGAAATATACATAGGCTTCTCCTGAATTACTAAAAAGCTAATTTAACCTTCATAGGTTAAATCTCTTAATGGATTTAATGCTCCTTCATGGATCACTGCCTTGTCATGGCGAAGGAGCTTGCATAGCTCAATGCAGCTGTGAGCTATGCCGTGCAGGGCCACCCAAGACGGACAGGTCATAGCAGAGAGCTCTGACAAAATGTGATCCACTGGAGAAGGAAATGGCAACCCACTCCAGTATCTTTGCCATGAAAACCCCATGGACAGTACCAAAAGGCAAAAAGATATGACGCCGGAAGATGAGCCCCTCAGGTTGGAAGGTGTCCAATATGCTACTGGGGAAGAGCGGAGGGCTAGTACTAGTAGCACCAGAAAGAATGAAGTGACTGGGTCAAAGCCGAAAGGTGAAAGGAGAAAGGAGAGTCTGATGCTGTAAAAATCTATACTCCATAGGAACCTGGAATGTAAGATCCATGAATCAAGGCAAGCTGGATGTGGTCAAACAAGAGATGACAAGACTGAACAAGATCGACATCTTAGGAATCAGTGAACTAAAATGGACAGGAATGGGTGAATTTAATTCAGATGACCATCAGGTATACTACTGCAGGCAAGAATCCCTCAGAAGGAATGGAGTAGCCTAAGTTTATTAGGATGCAATCCCAATTTTTGAAACTCTGCAGTTGAAACCTCTGTGGATACATCTGATTGTGTAATGCAGGGTGGGAGGGGCAGCAGACACAATCCTTTCAGCCTATCCACCAAAGGAGTTTTAGAGTAGGAGAGAAGGAAGCTAAAGGATGCTTAGGAAAATTTGCATCCTGACCTCTGCAGTCTACTCCCCTCTCTGCCCATTGAATACCACCTTTCCCTGCTCTCTGAAGTTAGGTTTCAGGATGGGGGAAGCAGACAATATAGCTTTCTGCATGTTGGCTTCATGGGTCTGGGGTTGGGATCAGATCTCTGACCCATGCTACTGAGGTCAGAGCACCAACTCCAACCTCAGTGGGGTTTGTGAGTTACCCTGTGTTCACTGGTACATTAACCTTTGGCCATAGAGTTGCTTCTTAGTAAATTGATGTTGAAAACTTTAGAATATTGAATTAGATTTCTTTTTGCTGAAAATGTTGATAATAAGCTAAATTTGTAACTTGATGAAAGTGTAATAAGAATATAATACAGTGTGGAAAGACTGCTTAGACAGAGGTAGACCATCAGAAGAGGCAGAATTGGAGAACAAAACACTTTTCAGAAGTTACACTCGAGACTGAGAGTTGTTGGTTTTATAATTTGCTTAAAACTTTAAAAAACAGCCCACTTAAAACGATAAAATGAATATTTACAGCGGACATGCCAACTGTTTTCACAATGGATATCCTGTAGGCTTACCAAACTGGAAGAACTACAAGCATGGAATACACAATATAAGTTAAAATTGCACATGTTAGTTTCCCAAAAATGTTTCTATAGGATTAAAGTGATTGTATTTGTACATCTCAATTCAGTCCAAAGTTCCATGGATACTAGAATGCATACAGAGGACCCACTGCCATTAGCACACAGCAGGAAGACATTTAAAGTAACATTTTTGACTAGGAAAGATTTGATTAGTTGAGCCAGTTCATCACGAGTTGGCAGTCTACAGCATTGGTCTTAAGGCAGTGCCAGCAGCAGGTCAGTGCATACCAGGATCAGAACAAGAGTGACAAATGATTCTAAAATACCCAGGTGCAGAGCAATAAAAGGCCCATGTTTGCTACTTTTATTGTCAAAGAAATCAATTTAACTTGTTAATTGAATGAAATATTTGAGTGAAACTCTACAGAAGTGAAGATAAACCCTAGGCATGCCCATTCATTTTCTAAAGAAAGACTGGCTACAAGCATGCAAGTAATCTTGGGGGATGTTTAATTAATCTTGTTGATAAAAACATGAAAATGATTAATGAATCCTTCATCAAAAATACCACTAAACAAGGTATTTTAGGAGGTTTTAGTCTTGGAGCTCTGAGTAATTTACCTGCTCCGAACTCAGAGGAAATGAAGCACAGTCTATGTCAGGTGAGTGACTATACCTTCATTAATCACACTGCTCAATACCTACTTTCGGTGGTAACCTCTGGCCATCAGCCAACTCTAGACCTGGCTGTACTATATTAATGGGAAGAAAAATGCCAGACAGGAGATTATGCAGCCAACACATTCATGAAAATGCTGTTCAGTTTCAGTGCAATAATTCCAGTGGTGTAAGCATGAGATTCCAGAATTTTTCCCTGTCTTTGAAGGGGATTTTACATTTCAAATCTATTTAATGAAAAGATTTATTGCTAGATCTCAAATTGCAAATACCTACTATTTCCTGTTTCCATTTTAAGGTAAATATTTATTGCAAATATCTTCTATTACCTATTTCCACTTTTATCCAGAAATTTATCCAATCCCTCAAATGGGCTAAATCATTGCTAACATCAGGAATATATTCTGTGAATTCTTTGCCTCTGCAATTGAGACACTGAACCCAGAAGGCTATGTTCTTGACTTGCCATTAACTGTAGAGAAAGGTGCATTCCAGACAAGTGGCTAGAAAAGAAATGTGTTGAAAGAACTAAGCTCTGGGCCAGATTAATCAGCATATTGTTTTAGTTATTCAAAGTTTGTAAGGGAACAGATAATAGAGCAGAAACATAGATCAGACCACCTTGATTATATTATCAAAGGGTTATCATAGCCTAATAATTGATCGTTATCATTAGATTTATACCAGTTTATGATAGTGGATGGCAACCTAATTCATGCTGCAGTTGTTTGCTTGGGAATGAGTGGTGCGTTGGACTAGACATACTTAGGTTTGAGCTGCCAAACATTCCCCCCCCCCCCCGGAAAGTCAAGGTAAATGTCTCTGTATGAGCACAACAGAGAGACTGTGGTGAGGCAGCTTGGGTGTATGCTATTATATGCCACAACCACATTCTTTGGAGGAAAAACTGAGAATTAAAGCCCTGGATCTCCAAGGAGAGTTTAAAAATATAAGGAAACAGAACATAGCAAATCAGATATCACCCACTCCAGAGTTCACACTTGTCAGTTATTCTACAAGTACATTAATGAAACTGAGTTATTTTTGCATGAAGAGTTGCATGTTTCTTTTAAAAATGAATTCATGGGCTTTAACTCTTATTATATTCTCATTACAGGATGTTTTCATGTGAAACATGTGGATGATTAGCCATGTTCCAATCTTTCTGTCTGTGAAGGCATGGGAGTGATCGCTGGCTTAAGTAGAGAGGGAAGGTTAGGTAATCCCCTCAACAAATGTATTGAACTCTACCCTTGCCCAAGTTCTGTTCCGTTAACAATGAGGAGAAATGACTACTCTTCTTCTGGAAAGAAAAATGTGAGGGTGATATGAACCATATGCTAGAGTATAGCTCAGTGCTGGGGAAAACCTTGGTACCTCACATGAAGCTAGAGCCATTTGCCCTGAATTTCTGAAACCCTGGAAAACCACTGCCCATCAGAATCAGTGGTTCCCAGCCTTAAGTTCCCAGATATTGTTGGACAACTTCTAATATCATCAGTAAGGATGCAGTCTGGAAGTTATTCAGTATTGAATGCAGCATTCTGGAAGTTTTACACCAAATCTGGGGAGCCAAGTCTAGGAACCTATAAACTTTATTAACACTAAAGGAACCAATGGTTTGACCCACTAATAAGGCTGCTTCCGTTGTTCCTGTAACACAAACAATTCTGCAACTAAATAGCCCAGGAAAAAAAATACTAACAATGATTGCCTCTGTTCATGTGAATGATTACTCATAGTCTAATATTTGCCAAGTGTGTACCAACAAGGTGGGCAAGGAGAAAACGTGCCCAAAGTTACTTCCATGCATATTATCCTGTGGTGAGGCAGAGATTAGCATTCTGCACATGGGGGGGGGGGGATAGATAGATAGATAGATAGATAGATAGATAGATAGATAGATAGGGCATCCCTGCCCTTATAAAGAAATCTTTCACCTTCAGTTATACCAGTATCAAGCACACTAACTCCAGTAATCCTTAATTAATTTTGGTATGAAGGAGTAGTTTGGGCAAAGAAAACATTGATCAGCTGCTCTTCCTTTTCCAAAGATCTCCTTGCATGAAGTGAGCATTTATGAGTCTTCTGTTTGGCCACTTTCCCGGATAGCAGCAGGTTATGGGTATTAAAAGGGAGGATTAGGTTAGCAACTTGAAAATAAAATGAAAGATTTCTATTTTCAGTGGGTAAATGTCAGTTAACACAGACAAGAATATTCCAGTCTCCATTTGATTGAGCTGGCATTACACTAAGTTAGCAACCTTTGTACTGAGCATTATCTTCCTCCTTACAAGAGACCAGTTTTGTAAGCATTTATCCTCCTACTGGATCCCCTTCATGGAATATAAATTGAACCAGATGCCAGTGAGCAAACTCAATTTTATGTTCTAACAGGTTCACTGCAATGTGTCAGTGAAGGGCCCTCTGCCAGGAGGAGAGGCATGCTGCCTCTCAATGCATTCAGCAGGTGTGCTGAGAGCCTGCTTGCCATGGCTTGATTTTAAGGTTTAATCACTTAATCTTCCCATAGGTTTTGCATAGGCACAGATGAGGAGGGGAGGCTACAACGACACAGGGGGACACTAATGGGTAGGATCTGAAAACAAATCAGCATGATCGCAGAGTGAAATCATGGCACGTACAACAAAAAGAGAGCAAGGAGGGTAGAGATAAAATAAAAGAGGTATATTTGCTAAACCTTCGAGCAAATATGTGCAAGTAATAATGACTGGATGCCCATGAGCTGCATGCAAATCAGAGAATTAATCTGCAGAAAAATGTTTTATGTTATAGAAGCCCACAAACAGATTTGCTTCAGCAACGGTAAATCAAGCATGTTGGTAGTTCAGCTTGACTGATGGCTACACATGCCACTTGCAGCAGGGCAGTGACATATATGGAATAGCAATAAATAGTTGCACTGGCAGATCAGCAGCCCTTGCTCAATGTCACAAGAAGAAGATGGAAGGCTTAGGGAGAAAATTAAAAGCCAAACCAGACAAAACGATTTTGCTTTCCTGAACCTACTTTGATAGTTTGCCTTTGCACAGGACTAGAACAGAAGTTATTCAACAAAGAAAGGGAATTTTGTTTGACCCAAAGAAATTCAATCTACCCATTGATCTTTGTACTGCAGTTTATATTATGTGTTGCGTATTTGTACTATCTTTGTCTCCTTTACTCCATAATAATGAGATGAGGATGTTGGGTGGCAGTTCAATCAAGGATCTGCTTTCTGTAAGAGGAGTGAACATTCTAGAAGAGGGAGAGCTGCACTTGGCATAAAATCTCTCCACCTGATTTTGAGGGGCCAATTTCACCCATGCCACAGCTCACCCCATTCACCAGGGTGCCCTGACTCTCTGACGGGGCTGGAGGAGCCACTATGACAAGGATTGTATGGGAATGTTTTGCCTGAGCCATCAATACAACTGAAATCTAGATTTAAGATTAAAGCTACCAC
The DNA here is from genome assembly GCF_004798865.1 of Varanus komodoensis. Classification (NCBI taxonomy): domain Eukaryota; kingdom Metazoa; phylum Chordata; class Lepidosauria; order Squamata; family Varanidae; genus Varanus; species Varanus komodoensis. The sequence continues at coordinate 2,936,497 of NW_025335941.1, read as the reverse complement.
CAAGTTTCATCCTTAACTGAATCCTCCTGGTAAGCAGCCATTAAATCCAGAGCATACATATAAATCCATGCAAGAGCATAAGAACATAAGAACTGCCTTTCTGGATCTCACTGAAAGTCTGCTCAGTCCAGTGCTCTGTCTTCAACAATAGGCAACTTGATTATGGAAAGAGCCACCTTTTCCTTGTGTATATATTGACCTAGTTAAACATTACCCCCGATGGATCAGCTGTTTGGTAAGGAATAGGAAATTGAGAACTCAAGATCCACCCAGAACACACAAGCAGCAGTTCTTACAGTCTAACTGGAGCCATACGCGCACTGTCAAGGATATTTAGCCCCCACTCCAGGCCTTGTGAGCTCTGAATGTGAAGCCTTGAGCTGCAGTGGTTTCCTCCACACAAAAGTCTCTGCAGTCCCCACCAAAACGTCTTCCTACTCCTAATTTAATGGCAATATAAGGAGTGCTCTGCTAGCCTTCCCGATGCAACAAAAGCTAAAACAGAGGCCACTGGGTGTGGTCTTTTCTGTACACATCCAATGCAGTGAACATATCAGTCCCTATTGACATATCAAAGATTTGTATCTTTGACGGAGCTCAGTACCCCCAGTGTTCAATTAACAAGGAAAATACAACACTACAAAAGTGGCCTTAATTTGTAAAATCCCTGTGGGGCAAAAATATCCCATCAATAGCATGCTCCACAGTTATATTGCAATTTTAGCTGACATTTGTAAAGAGTAGTGCCATAATTTTATCAGCATGAATTTGGTAAAGCCTTTTCATCACAAGCAATGAATGATCTGTGTTGTGGCTCATCAGGTAAGGAATCAAATACAAAACTGCCATTATAATAATGCCTTTATACAAATGACTGGTACAACCACACATGGAGTACTGTTTACAGTTTTGTGACCACACCTTAACAAGGAAATTATAGAGTGAGGAAATGTGTAGAAAGGGATAACCAAAAAGGGGCTGAAATGACTACAAAGCTACAACATTTCAGTCTTCTTAGCTTAGGAAAAAACACAAATACTTTGATTTTAAAAATAGTTTATGCATCACATGAAGAAAGTTTTTTCCTGTGAGCCACCCAGAGAGCCTATGGCTAGTGTGGGGAGGGGGGGCATAAAAATTGGAGAGAGAGAGAGCGAGAGAGAGAGAGAGAATACTGGAAGCCAAGGTCATTCAATGGCTGAATAATGGGAGATTTAGCACAGGCAAGGGGGAATAATTCTTTATACTACAAATAGTTAAACTATTAAATTTGGGTCACATGGTATAGTGACATTAACCAATGTGGGTAGCTTTAAAGGGGGATTTGGGGAAATTCCTGGAAAATACAGCTATCCCTGTTGGCTATTCAGTACCTCTGGTCTCAAGGGTAATATGGCTTTGAGTACCAGTTTACAGTAATTGACCACTGCCATGTAATAGCATGTTTAGTATTTAATGAGGTCATAGAAACATAGAAACAGAGCGAGTCAGAAGGGGTCTCCCAGACCATCTAGTCTGACCCCTGGCTCCAGCCGGCTCCACTCACGACATGCCCGCCATGCACATGTCCAGCCTATCTTTGAATACCTTCACCAATGGGGCCTCAACGACCTCTCGTGGAAGCCCATTTCACACCCTCAGGGTCCTAACTGTCAGGAAGTGCTTGCTGGCATATAAATGGAACCTTGGCTCCCTGAGCTTTGCTCTGTTTGGAGCGCATCCTGCCTACCTCTGCAGGGGAGAACAGGTCTCTACCCATCTCCGTGTGACATCCCCTCACATATGTGTATGTCGCCAACATATCCCCTCTGAGTCTACTCTTCTCCAGGCTGAAGAGACCCAGTTCCCTCAGTCTCGCCTCATACCCCATCCCCTGCAAACCGGCCACCAACCTTGTGGCCCTACGCTGCACTGACTCTAACCTGGCTATATCCATTCTGTAATGAGGGGCCCAAAACTGAGCACAATACTCCAGTTGAGGGCGCTCACATCCTGCCCAGCCAATTTTCAGTGGTTCTGGGATGAGTACTTAGCCAAAACACCCCAAGTTCAGAAGGATGCAGACATTCTGGGGGAAAGGTGTCCTTGCAAGTGGACATGTAGTACCTACTGTTATTTATGAGGTTTCTCCAAGCATATTTTATTTGATTTTTAAAAACTTTTAAGGTGGGGAAAGCTTTGGAAACCCTTTCTTGGCTCAGACTGTTTGAATGTATTGATAAGAATTATTCTCATCCCTGGAAAAAGGAGTCTTCTTCTATATTTAGTGATTCTGGGAGCAAAGGAGGAAAAGCTTTTGGAAGGGAAACTGGTCTTGTGGAACAGGATTCAGCCCATGGGACACATATAGTATGAATCACTACAGGGAAGACTATACCCGCATGAAAATTTTGTCATAGTTGACAAGAATCGATTGTACAATGTAGAAGTAATAGCAAAATGCTTAGCATGTTTAGAATGGTTTTTACAAGCCCCTCTTTCTAGGTAATATTAGTTATTCCCTTATTTGAGTAATGGTCTGCTCTGTGCAATGATTTAAGGAGGCTTACAACACGTATCCCCTGTTCCTGCTGAGCAATCTGTGTCCATGCCCCACCCCACCCCACCCCCGTGTATTACCCTGTGTCCAAGGGACATGGACACACATTGCTCATATGATTTAAGCCCATGTGTGACTTCTAGATGGGCTTGAAACCTAGATGGGCTGTCCATTTTTAGAAATTAAGTATGGTTCAGAACTAAATCATAGGAGCATCCAGACACTTTCTGGCACACATCCAGCTGGTCAATCAATTCCCCAGCCACCTATAAAAACATAGTCCTCAATTCCCCAGCCACCTATAAAAACATAGTCCCCTTCACCCTAATTCCAAATGCTCAGTTACTGGATGGATGGCATTATTTGTTTATTTATTTAAGGAATCAATCACCTGCTGTTCATTATAAAAGAATTCCAATTCAGAGTACCAGTAAAGCACAATATAATCATACTTCAACCAAAACCAGTCAAATGGGAAAACAGCAACAAATAAACAGATAACAGTGACAGAGTCACCCAAAGCAGCATTCAGCACATGGGCTGCAAGAGCTGCATGGTCCCCATTGCCACCCTCATACTACTTAGCAGGGAGGAAGTCACCATTTTTAGCACTACAGAGCACTGGTTCTCAAGCTGAATTTGACCCATTTAGCATTTTGGATCACTCTACCAGCAAGTTTCACTGGCACACTGAACTTGCGTCTGTGGAATGCACAGTGTCCTCAAGAGTACATCTTGGGGTAAGTCCAGCAATTGAATATGGGCTGCCTGGATACCTCAAAGTCACCCATCCCTTGCCTGCATGACACAGCAAGATGAATGAAGATAGGATCTCACTCCTTGCCCCATGCCATACATGAAGCAAGAGGCATTCTAAGCACTGGTTATATCTCATCTCATGAAGGAAAAAGCAAAACTGTGGCTTCACTATGAAGAGACCTGCTGGCAACTAGACTTCTGAATATGAAAATCCTTGAAACCAGGCTGTCTCCTTACATACAGTAAAGTATGTGAGGCATCTGGAAGCAGCCCGAACATATCTTAAAGTGATTGCATGCCACCTCTCAGAACTGAAAATGCACAAAAGAGCTAAAGTCTTGCTCAAATTCTTGAGATTGGAGATAATCAGACATTTCTGTAAACGGGTTAGTCCTTATAATTACAAAAAATCCAAATGTACACAGAAGCACCAGCCCTCCCACTGGCCAGGGATAGGTAAATCCCTGTTTAAGATGAATTCTGATAGTATTGTGGCATCAATAAAGAAGAGAAATGTTTGAGTATAACATTCTATATATTCATATAATTTAGTTAATTAAATTACCCAAATTACCACAGTGCCTTAATGTCCTTTAGGTTCGAAAAGACAAATCAGTTGGACAAGGATAAACTTACCTGACTATATGGGCACATTACAATTGCATTTACTGCTTCCAATTGTATATTCCAGGACACACGAATAGGTAGTAGAAAAGGGCTAAGATAGCTAGAAATGTTTCTGCTGCTATGTATATAGCTTCTATCCTGGACTTCAAAGCATTGAATTTCAAGAAAGACAATTTAGAAAAAGAAGCTCAGGGCTCTGGAATATACAGTTTACATTGCTTCTTTGACCTGTCTCCTGTGGATTTGTAGAACTACTGTATTTTTCGCTCTATAAGACGCACTTTTTCCCCCCTCAGAAGTAAGGGGAAATGTCTATGTGTCTTATAGAGCGAATATGTGTGTGCAGTAAGTCTGTCAGATGAGCAGCCCATGGGGAAGTGATGGGGAATGTGCCTGTGATTATGTGCCCATTTGATTCAGAATATTTTTTTCTTGTTTTCTTCCTCTAAAAACTAGGTGTGTCTTATGGTCAGGTGCGTCTTATAGAGCGAAAAATACGGGAATTTAAAAAGGAGGGTAAACATACTCTTTGAGTAAATTTTACACTAATTCATTTACCATTCTCTGGAGTGGTGGTGGTGGGAAGAATATGAAGATTTTCCAAATTGAAACTAAATATTTTAAGAAACATAGGGTGGTTGTTGAAGAGGGCAGCCTTGTGGTAAACCAGCCCTCTTACTCCAAAACATATAACTTGACATATTTTACCTATGTCCTAAAGCCACCTATTGTGTGGCTTCCTGAAAAACAGAAACCTCTTTATACCAGGTGAAATCATTGGCCTATCATTAATTTCTACTCTAGCTAACAGTGGATATCTAGGAATTCGGAATAATCAGTAAACTGACAAAGTTTGCTGATGACACCAAATTATTTAGCTTCAAACAAAAAGAGATTGCAAAGAACTCCAAAAGAAACTTTTCAGACTGGGAGAATATGCATCAAAATGGCAAATGCAACTCAATGTAAGGAAGTGATACACACAGGCAGGCAAGGGGGGATATCCCAACTCATATATAGAGAGATGATGAGATGTGACCTGGCAGTAATTGACCAAGAAAAAGAATCAAGTTGTGGCTGGGAGGTTAATGAAAACATCCACCCAGTGTGCAGCTGCTGTGAAAAGGCAAACTCACTGTTGGACTTAATTAGAAAAGGAATTGAAAACGAAACGACCAAGTTCATACTGCTCTTGTACGCAACTATGGTGCACCCACACTTAAAATATTGCTTATAATTCTGGTCAGTGCCCCTGAAAGTGATGTTTTGGAGTTGGAAAATATGCAAAAAAAGGATAACCAGAATAGTCAACAAGCTGCAACAATACCCCGATGAGAAAAGATTACAACAATTAGGATTCCTTCACTCAGAAAATGAGCGGATATGGAAAGACATAATAGAGGTAAAACACTGTGGTTTTTCTTTCTCTCATAATAATGAAAGACAGGGTCATCCCATGTAGCTGACTGGTGGAAGATTCCAGACAAATAAAATGAAATACTTCTTTATTCAACACATGGTCAGACTGTGGAGTTTGCTACCACAAGATATATTGATGGCCACCACTTTGTATGGCTAATTTCCTTTTACAGCCATGGAGGATAATAGCTGTTAATGACTATGAAATATCACAGCTATGTATTGCAGCCATAGTCAGAATTCGTATGCCTCCACTGGGGAGCATGAATAGGACAGGGATGTTGTACTTATGGACTTCCCAGAGGCAGCTGTTTAACAATTCAGAATACCAAAAGGGGATTTTGGTCCATTTCAGCATGGCTCTTTTCATGTTATCACAGTTTTAGCTAAGCTCTCCAGCCTTCCTAACCTGGGTCTGCGTACATGTAAAAAATATGCTCCACCATGAAGTTACAACCTTTTCCTAATCAAAGGTCTATATAATATTTCTTGGCAGCTTCCTGTGGGACTGGAAGCTCATAATGATACCAGAGCATAAGGTGTGCTGAACTGCATAGCAGAGAGAGAGAGAAGCTCAACATATGTCTTTCATTTTCTGAAGAAGCCATGTTTATGTTGTCCTTGGTTTTCCAACATCCCATATCATGATGTGACTCATTAGTGTATAGAAATGCTGCTGCATGTTAATGAGCATTTCTTTATCTGAAAGAAGTTAAGAAAAGCATGATTAAATTTCCATGTTTTTGAAAACAACCATAGGATTCTCCATCTGAATCAAGATTTATGCTAAGAAGAATTGCTCTGTTTTCAGTGTGATATGAACTTAGTAAATTCACACATTCCAAATCAGTATGTGACATTCCATATTTGCATTTCTTTGGATTTTGCAAGGGAGTTCTTTAACCAAAGCATGCATATAAAATGCATATATTAGGGATAATATGCAGAAAAATGCTTATATTGGGAGCCATGCATACAAAAACGTGTACAATTTTTATGTGAACTTATTCTTCTAAGTAACAAAGTTACTTTTAAGTAACAAAGTGAAGTTGAAGTGGATTCAACTGATCTGAATGTCGAGAAACCAAGATGTTACTAGAAACCAGTTCAACAGATCTGTCCCCCCGCCTGCTGGGGTTAAACTCCCATGCCATTCTTTTGGGAAAAACAAAACAAAACAAAACTTCCCCTTCCCCCAAAGTTGCTAGTTGCCTCAGAAGAAAAAAAAATACCAGGATCACCCATGTGTTTTATTTTACTTGCTGAGGCAAATAGAAAATAGCAGGTTCAGTGGTATGATGTTAACTTTGTTCAGTGGTACACACTGGTAGATGAATAATATGATTGCAAAGACAAGAGCATGCACCTATTAACAATTATTCCAAAGTAATTCCCATTGACTTAATGGGCTGCTTTGAATTATGTTGTGCAGAATTGCAGTCTTAAAGTATTGTGTTCAATGTACATCCCACTATACAGTGTCTGATCTAGCTTTTGGAAACTATCATAAGTAACGTGATAACTAACATGCTGGAAAAGGAGTGCAGTGAAGTGATTATAACATTGGACTAGGACTCAGGAGATCTCTGCGTGAATTCCCACTTAGTCATGAATCACACTAGCTGGCTGTGGTCAAGTCACAAATATTCAGGGTAACCTACATTACAAGGTTGTCATAAGGATAAAATGGAGAGAAAGATTACAAAAGCTCCCTTGGGCCCTTGCAAGAATAAAAGGATGAGATGTAAATATATTAAATAAATAGACCGTTATTTAAAGGCAAATATATTTTAGAAAGACCTAAATATGGGAATTTTGCTTTCAGTCTTAGCCTTCTCTATTTATCTGTAGAAGCACCCATGCTCAGTTTAACACCTCTAATAGTCTACAGTTTTAGTAGTCTGTTTCAGCCCAGACCTCTCCTACTACACCAGTGAATTCAACTGCAGTTACACCATGTCACATACAGAATTCAGGGCCTCCATGGCATTGATCCACCAAGAGCCAATTTCAACTGATGCTTGAAGAACGTTACATCCTGGTGAATCTGACCACAATATTTCACTGCTCCATCAGAATTATTTTCAATTAGATGTTTTCTTGGTCACTATTTTTGGTAAGTCAAATTTAAGCTTGTAAATGTTGAAATGTAATTTAAGACCGTGCCCCAGTCTGTTTAACTTGAACTGAAATTTTTGGATTTACAGTACCTTAGTTCCCAGCTCTTCAGCACTTTAATGTTTATTGCTTAAAATAAGATCTTAACTGAGTATTTTGAAAGAAATTATGGTACTATTGATATTCATGCCATTGTGTGGGTGGCCAGCAAAGCTTTTATAGGGGGTCAAATTATTTCCCCTGCTTCATATAAGAAATATTTTAAAAAGCAACAAGTAACACTAAATGATGAATTGATTATAGTTCTGTCTGCTATTTCTCTATCTGTAGAGTTAGAGAACAATTAGAGAACAACAAATACATGTTTTATATTTGCTTTGATCTTTTTATAACAGGTTTATTGGTAGCACAGAGAATATCTCAGTAAGAGTTTGGAAGTGTTTGGAAACCATCTTATGTAATCATCATGATTTAATATAAGAATGAAAGGATATACACCTCTTCTGCAGAAATTAATATAAAATTAGTAAAGATTGATTCATATCTATATAGTAGGGGTACTAAAATATCAGAGTAGGATATGAATTCATGTTTCCCCCCAGATTCAACTTCCATGTACAGTTTTCTTACAATAACTGTTTATATGAAATCCTGTATGAGTGTAGGAAGTTATGAAGGCAATTACAAACTTGAGTACCAGGAAATCATCTGACCTGGAAAAGTTTTCACTGGAGTTGTATAAAACATTTTTTTAGCTTCTTAGTTCCAGAACTATTTTGTTTGTATCCCTGCATTTTTTGAATCAGGCCTCCACTGCAATTCTGAATGATGCCTATAATAAAATGATTCCTAGACCTGGTAAAGATCATACTTATTCTGACAGCTTTCAACTCATCTTCTTTATTAACAAAATGTGGACAGTAATTTTGGTTGTTAGATTGCAGGTACATAATTAAAGCACTGGTTTGACCAGAACAAGTGGGATTTATTAAACACTGAGGGGGAACTTGGTAATTTCAGATTACATGTTGCCTCAATTATGTTAAATTCCAATAAAGCAAAGCAGACTGCTACTGTTTCTTCCATTGCTGAAGAGGCCTTTGACAAAAAATCATTGCAAATATATTTTTGTGACATTTATAAATTTGGTTTTGCATGTTTCATTTCTGAAATGGGTTAAAATCATGCATTTATCCACAAAAGTTGGAGTCATGTGTTCTCCATGGCTTTTTTCAATTTGGGAGAGGGATATTTGTTTTCTCCATCAATATTTGGTTTATGTTTAGAACCCACTCAAAACCAATATTCATGACATTGTTCATAATTAATTTATTAAAAGCTTTTCTAACCCATCCACCACTAGCTTCTTGGGGTGGCTTACAATTTTAAAAAAATGAAATTATCCTTTTCACAGATGATTTGTAATTGCTTATTTTCCAGCTCTATGTGTCCATTCCCATTTTGATGCAGTTGTCTAATGCTTTTAGTAAATTGTTTGGTTAGTTAATGAACTAGCCCAAGTCCAAACTGATAATTTGGACAATTGAAGAAACTATGCCAATGGGCTATTTTAGTGATGCCTGGAGTCTATTATTTTTTAGGAATACTTTGCCCTAGAGCTATATCACGAATGATTAAACTAAATTCCAATAAGCTAATAATATAGTATAGGCCATTGACCAGTAGGCATCTTGCAAGTTATGCTTGTGGGTTAAAGTTAATACACTGAAGATGAATATAATTCCTAGGCATATGTATGTGTTATGTGGGATTTCTTTATATATCCCTAGCAAATTTTTTTTAAGTGATTCTCTGTTTGGTACATTTTTCTAATTCCTCTTGAAAATGACACAGCTTTCTGTTAAGACTTTCATTACTTTGTGTTATATCATGAGGCTTATTTGCTCACCTGTATTAAAGTTGGGTCTTTTTTGTTCCAATTAGATTTTCCACCTGGCCGTTTTTTTAAAATCCTCTTGTCTAGGCCCCTGTTCAAGTGGATAGCATTACACTTCTGGCATATCAAAACAGACAGACTTTTAATACAAAGTCCTACTATTAGGATTGTTCAAAATGGATAAAGGACAATATCATACCAAATACCAATTGATACTTTCTTGTATACTAAATTGAACTTATTGCAAAATCTAGGGTTAAAATCAATTTAAATATGTTGTTGCAGTGGACTTGTACAGGTTTGATTTTTATTTGGATCAGTTAGTGAAGAAGGATGAGGGACATGAGGTGGAATTGTGGGTTAAACCACTGAGTTGCTGAACTTGCTGATAGGAAAGCCAGCAGTTTGAATCTGAGCAGCGAGTGGTGCTAGCATCCACTGCCTGCCCCAGCTCCTGTCCACCAAGTAGCTTAAAAGTGTGTAAAAGTGTGAGTGGACAAATGGTACCCACTTCAGTGGGGAGCTAGTGACCTGCATGGAAAGTGTGAGGACCAGCCCCATGTCAGGCCTGCAACATGGAACCTGCAGCAGCAGCGGCAGCACCGAAGAGAGACTGGAGGATTCCGACAGTCCTGCAGACCAGTGCTAGGTTCTTTGGGTGTGCAAAGCTGGCTCTCCCCCTGTGGTGCACCATGGATAGCACACGAGCGTGAAATGAAGAGCTAGCAATAGCAGGCAGCCCAACTACTTTGCATTAGCACTGTAGACTTCCTGGCTACTTGTACCATTGCCATACAAAATAAATAAATAATACATAAGTGAAGGAGGATTATGAATTCTTGCCATTTTCTGATTTGTGTGCCAAATATGATATGCCTGGTGATTGAGTAGCAATTTTTAATGTTTTTTTTAATAATTGGAACATTTACTGGAATCAGCTTTTACAACTTCACAGTCTTCTCAGTTATATTGGTATGTGATCCAGCTGTATACATATCTGTCACCAGTGACTAAATCTGACACACTGGGTCTAATGAAGTAATGAAATGGGGAATTGGAATGTTCTATTTGCATCAGGCAGTAGATTACCACTTTGAAATCCATATCTAAGGTTTCAGAGGACTTCAGGTTCCATCTTACATAATAAAAACTTGTGTTCTGCTTTAACTAGATACCACGCCATGCCATTAATAAGGGTTTATCTAAATCAGATGACAGCTGGTGATGCAATGCTGCTAAGACTTCTTTTAGTCATACATTTTGGCAATGTCCAGTAGTTGTATCTTCTCAGGTATAACTTATAAATGTTTTCTTAGATTTTTTTTAATTTTCTAAAATACTTATTCTTTTAAGCTGCTTACCTGTTTCTTAGAAGTTAAAGCTGGTTCAGTAGAAATTAGTCTCCCATGCCTTTTGGCAGCTAAATGACTGGAAAGAGAAAAACTCACCTCATATGACACAATGGATTGAAGAGTTGACACTTTCAATATGTGAGTAGATTACATATAACTGCCACTCTTTAATGGACCTGTATACATAACTTTGGTCCACACATTCAGTCCCATCTACCTGATCATGCTATATCTTCTCCATAGGCTGTTTGTGATAAGACACCGGAGAATTATCTCCAGGCAATTATCTCCAATTCAACTTCCCCAAGCATCTTGTCCATTTTCTCTGCCACCAATGGCAATGGTAGTTGCACAAGGCACTAGCAAGGTCTCCTGACAGCCTGGTGTTTCATGCCTCAGGAGGAAGAATGCAGGCTCCTTTCTCAAAGGATTAGGATGTTTGATTAGAAATGATTAGAAAAACCATTGGCAATGAAGAAGGAACAGTCTCTGGATGTTTATACTACACAAAAGTCATTCACAGCTTCTTTCTGTCCATAGTAAATCTTTTTAGCCAGCAGTGGCTGATACAGTTTACACTTCTGCCAGCAGGGAATGCTTGGTTAGCTGTCCTCATCATTCTTCATTGCTTACTTATTTGGCTAAACACTCCATGAGTGTCTTCTCCTTGCTCCAGGATATCAGATTTTCTTCAGCTCAATAAGTAGTATCTGACACATTGCCAAGTTGTAGCAATCATCATATCAAGTGAGTTAACACAGGAAAGGCATTGCTTTGTTTAAGACCCATTTTGGAAATGCAAAGACATAGAAGGGTTTCCATCCAATCAATTCTTTCACTTTTTGTTGCTCTTGGAATTTGTAAAACTTCTGAGATGGATCAATTTTTTGTTCCTTTGCCTGCAAAGCCAGTGGGGATTTATCTAGTCCCTCAAGACACCTTCCTTCACCCACCCCAGCTAAGCTGTCTGCTTCCCTTTGGCCATCTCAAGACGATTGCTTGATTAAAGCCATAAAGAACAGCAAAGTTTTATGATTCTTAGCAATGTCAGGGCTTTGGAATGTGAATAAAATATGAGACAGACACAGTGAATGTTTCTGTCGGTGATGCATTTCTCAAATCACTTGGACTATGCACAGGGAGCCATAGTTTAAATTATGTTCTGTCAATATGTCTGTTTTATGGATGCTTATGCCTGCATTTAATATGCGTCTTTAGAATACCAATACCAGTAGCAATTGCTGTTGCTGTTTGCAGCAGATTTGGGTTTACTACCCTAAGAATAATGTTGACTAGAAAAATCGCCAGCGCTTATTTAGCCTTTCTTTATTTCCCTTTATTTTCAGCAGAGGAAATACTGTACTTTGGTATTTCAGCCCACTGCATGAGAATCAAAAAGAGTGGCACTTTTTTGGGTCACATTAACAGGATTACTGCTTCCTTTTGTGAATTTTCCCCATAGACTGTCTAATTTGGATCTTGTTTCTTAGGATTTAGTTGTCTGGAATGGAAGTTAAAAGCCACCATTTTTCTAACCCTAGGAGACATTTATCAGCCAATAAATATTTCTTCTTGCTGGACGGATTATATACCAAGCAGGAAAAATCCTGTTCTTGCTTACACGAGTGGAATTCGAGAGTAACCACTGATATGGAGAGGTTTTTGCAAGCTTAAGTTGAATGTGCAACTTCAGGAAGGATAAGGCCATCCCTGTTTCTCCCAGGTGACAGTTAGGAGGCAGAGGGATGACAGCCACAATGCATCACATACAGGAATAGGGAATATTTGCTTTTTCTAAAATACATAATCTTTCCAATCCCTAAATCCTCTGAGAAAGACTGCATTTCTTCTCTCCTGTGATCAGTGCATTGTGTGGCCTGGCTCCTGCTTCCACTGATAGAAATGGCAATGTTCCCACACATACACAAGAGAACTAGACTAACCCCAGGGTAGAAGACCAGCTGCATGGGAGGTACTTTATTTATTCATAATGGTAGAAAATTTTAGTTTGCTAAGTACATATTAGCATTATAATGGATAATCAAGACTTGGCTCACTGCAGCCTAGGCCACTCTGGAATAACTGAAAGCAGCAGTTATGCAGCCTCATATCAGCCTTTAGTTTGGTTAGGTTTCTGAAGGGACTAGAGTACAGTCAGCTCTTGCTCTGGCTCCTTTTAGAGGCTGCCATTTCTGAATCTCTCTCAGTTTAAGCTCCTTCAGAATTTGTGATGTTTTGAGCCATGCTATGCCCATCACCAAGGTGGAAAACAAGTCAACATGCCAACGATGCCAGGGTAAACTTCAGATAGTTCTACCACCTAATGAAGATGTTCTATTCAAACAGTGCTTCTGGGTGCAAAGCCTGTGCACAGGTATTGGAATGACAGAGACTTTCCAAAGATACTTCAAGGTTCTAAACATGGGATTTGACTATCTTCTGGCTCAGGGCCAGTTCCTGAAGCATCAGCATCTGGAACCTGCAAAACTGGAGCAGAATCCCAGTAACTGAAGGAACATGTCAAATGTGCCTACCCCTTACACATGCGTATGCATAGGGATTCCCCCCTAAACTTTCCCCCCTACTTACTGAAGTGCTAAGAATTAGGAGTCAACAGCAAAACAGAAGGGACACTTTGGAATTGTGATCACCCCAAAAGTCCCAGGTAGAGAGGGAATTAAGGGGCTGTCCACCAAAGCACCCTTTTCCACTGGATCTTTGCTTTTGTTTTAAAGGGGACAGAGGGAAGGGAGCCCTTGACCTCCTTCCTCCTGCCCTGCATCAAAAGCAAAGGCTCTGCTGCTGGGAGAGGAGGTGCTTCCCACACATATTTTTTTCAAGTGCCTGCAAAAGTTAGTTTTGTAAGAAGCTACTGTGTTGCTTTTTGAAACATTCACTTGTGTTTGTATTTCTCAACAAGTGTATATTCCAAAAAGCAACATGTTGTTTTTTGACTTTTCCTGCTAACAATAAGCCCCAACTACACATAGAGTATTCTGAAACCTAATCTACAAATGTTTGAACTTTCCATTTGCTCTGCATGTTTTTCATTAATTCCTCCTTTACTTCATCTGTTTGGATGGCACAGATTTTTTTGGCATGTTATTTTCTGCTGTTTACATTTGTATTTTTTGTGCCTCTTGCTAGAATCCTTATGTACACTCAGATGATGAACACTTACAATCCGGGCAGGGGGAAACAGGGGAAAATCATTTTTAAAAGGTCAAAGATCAAGCACAGAAGCAAAGCATAGTTCCTATACTTTCACACTTAGTGTCTCAAGACTAAGGGCTAGAATACCTCTCTTTTATTCTATTGTGCATCCATTTCCCACACAATTTTAAAGAAGCCAGATTTCCTCACACTAATCAGAGGAATCCATGCCCATTTGAAAGTGAAGCCTTCCAATTACTAAAAGTGTTCCACCTTGCATTTCAAAATAAAACTTGTATGGTGCACATATAAGACACATGCTTCTTCAAACTTTTTTGAATTAGCAAGTCTGAACAAGACCACTGTAACTTCAGTTAACCATTATACATTCTTTATTTCATGCAGACTTCCTGTGTAAGGACCTTTCCCCACTCTCCTCTTTTATCTTACTGAAATGTATCCCTCAACTTCCTCTTGTTTTCATAACCATTTTTTATTTATAAAGCATAATAAATTAGGAAAAACATTTTTATGAACATACGTTAGCTCTTCCAGGTAATCAATAGCTGGTTGTCATCATTTTTCCTGACAATAATGATATGGAAGAATGGCAGCTTTTCATTCATCACCCTAAACAGTTGTCTGGGAAGGAAAGAGAAATAACTTACCTACCACAGGTTTTGCTACAGAAACATTGTTTTTGACACATACCCATTAGCTTGGCTGGATTGCAGAAGGTATCTTGCTTTACAGCAAAATGTTGCCACTATTAGCAGGAAGTGGCCCGTTCTGTCAGCTGTTCTTCAGTATAATTGCTCCACAGATGACAAATGATTTTACAGACTATTAGCCAATGTTTTATTGTCTTCCTGCAGTGGAAGCACTTCACTCATGTTTAAAAGTGAAATAAGGCAATGGGCTCTCCATTTTATTAGGACAGGACCTATAAGAATTTGTGAGCGAGATGCTTAGTGAATGTACTTTATCTGATTAATAAAAAGTGTTATTATCTGAACACCTAGGATCAGATTAGCACTGAACTGCAGAGCCCAAAGCTTAACTGGGGAACACACTGCTGTACAGTTTTTGAGAGCACTTTGGTGTAGCAAATTTGTGCAGACATTAGTTTATCTTTAAAATCCCCATGGGAGTTTCAAATAGAGTGACTCTTTGGGTCAAACTCTATGTTATGTTAATTATGTAGTAAGTAGCTGTCCCTTATCTTTCTTTTACTCTAGCAGCAGGTGCACGTGGCATGAAACAGGTGCATGATTGGGGTGATGCTTTAATTTTCCCCTCCAGGTATATGGTGGCCCCAATCCAAATTGGGGTCTTGCACACCAACAAGAAGTAAGCATAAAGATAAGGCTCAGCTACATGATTAATGTAATGCCTAGTTTGATCCTTAAGCCCAGGATTCTATGAGTAGGTTCAGTGGTTTCATTCAGTATCCTAACAGTGGCCCAAGTATTCCAGATGCATCAGCAAATTACCAGATTCACAGGGAAAAAAAGCAGCCACACTGGGTTCTTTTCCCACCTCCTACATGACCATCATGCTCCCTGTGTCATCAGAACCCAGTGAGATGTATGGTATGTGTGGTTTCAAACCTCCCCGCCACCTTCCATGCCAACATCCATGGCATGATATTGGATTCTGGAGTGGCTTCAAGGCCGCACACACCCATCCACCTCCCTTGGTTTGGACAACATGAGAAGCCATCCCCTCTTGGGGTAATTAAGCAGAGCATGCAACATTCAACTGGCACACAGACAGCAGGGAAAAGAAGCGACCGTGGCTTCTCCACCTACCCCATGATCATGGAAACCAAGCTAATACGTTTTTTTTCCTAACATATACAATCACATAAAAGAAAATACAGAACAAAAGAAAAACTAACAAACAGAACAGACTAAAGTGAACAAAATAAATCAGCCAAGGGAATTAAGAACAAGCACAGCCCATATACTGCAGCCCACATAATCAACTCTCTTCATATCTTCCCACACTCTATGAAAGTTTTCAAAAAAGAAAAAAAAATATTCCATACATCAAGAGATTTTCTAACCAGTTCTAATTCTAATGCTTTGAAACCAAGCCAATAAGTTTAAGCCAAATAATTGGGTTCAGAGCTGTGCTGGAACCACGTCCAATTGACAAGCCTTACCATTGGCAGTAGGCAAACTCTTTGGTTAACTACTTTCTGCTTCTTTGTTTTTATATCCTTTTAACTGTATACACTGCTCAGACAGCCATTTAGCTATTGAGTAGTATAAAAATGAAATGAAACGTAAGTACTTAAGGCCAGCAAACAACTGTGTTAGAAACGAAAAGCTGCTTTGAAGAAAAATTGTGCTAATGAGAGTTTAATAATAAAATAAAATAATAAAATGTGACTGTTCCTTGCCCTGTACATGCTTTAGATTTGTGAGTTGATCTGTGAAAAATACAGAATACAAAAGGCTTGAGTTATGAGTTTATTTTCAATGCAACTGTCTCCTCTACAAAAATCGGCAAATTAGATTCTATCATCATCTTGCAGCTTCATCATCTACCAGTACCTCTGCCTTTTCCCACCCTGTGTCATTTAGTATTTCTTTGACATTTGAGCATACAGCATTTCCTCCTCTATGCATTATATAGCAATCATGTTTGCCATGACAACACTGATGTCACATGATTGTTTCCATATATCAAGACCCAGCGGAGCAGCCCTGGTAGTTTCAGGATTCTTACCCCAGTCCACTGCAGCTGCCAGGGCTCTCATGAGTCCCACCTCGGGAGCTCTGGAATAGAGCTATGTAAGAACCAGCTCTTCCCCTCAGAATCTGCCTTGGCAATGAAGGTCTTCCAGTGTTGATAAAGCACTCCTGGTCTACTGGACCTGGACCTCTGTGCCTGTTCCCACCTGAGTTGTTCCTGCGACTCCTGCCCTGACCTGCAAGGTACCACTTTTCCCTGACTTGACTTGCCTTCCTTGGTTCTCTGACCCTTGGCCTGCTTTTGACAACGCTACCTTCTGAGTGGAGTTGACTTGTATCTTGACTCCCTGTTTGGACCTTTTGGACTGTGTATTGGACTTGCTCTTGCCATGCCCTGTCTGTCTGGGTCCCAGTGCCTTCACTTGCTAGTCAGCCACCTCCGCCCCAGATGTTGACACCATGGTAGACATGGGAAGTACAAAGAGCAGACACGCAACCAGGAATCCATGAATTTCCCATAGTTCCCAGGTTCCCTATACACAGCCAAAGTTTCCATCATTCCTGGCATATCTGGCCACTGCTATGCATGCGTCAGTTGGTTGGTTGGTTGGTTGGTTTGGAAGGTGCCTGTTAGCCTCATGCTCCTTGGGTTGGCTTTACAGTAAAATATGTTTAGTAAAGTAGGTGGCAAGGAATGCTCCCAGGAACTACTACAAGCTGAAAAACATTCATTATGCACCAGGTTCAGACCCCATACAAAACTGAGTCACATCTAGACTCAATAGATGAGCAGCTTTCAAAACCTCAAAAGCTCTAAGTTTTGACGTCTCCATAATCATAGAAAAGAAAATGAAAAGGGAAGGTTGTGCCGCTACATGCTGCAGTTTTCCTACTTACCATGGGGTAAGTTAGTATCCCCACCCCCCTCAACACTGAAAGCTAGGGCAACCCCCCTCTCATGCTGACCCTCCCATGTGTAAGTACCACTGAAGACAATGTGATTTACTTCTGACTAAGCATATTTGCAATTACAGTGATTAACTTCTCAGTTGACATATGCCATTAAAAACAGTGGGCAGGTTCACATGACACAAGAAGCCATGGAGAAATCATATCAGCATGGGCCTCTTGTGTCATCTGGTAGGTCCTTCATGAAACCCCAGAGAAACAACCATCCGTTTTGAGGTTTCCGTGTGTGTGTGTGTGTGTTTTGTTTTTGTTTTTTTACAGCTTCACCAGTCATCTGGACCCAGGATCATCATTTTACCATTGTTGGTATGGAAACACTACTTCTTACAATCAGTTTCTACTATCCTCAGCTCCCTAGCAACAAATGCATCATTGCTCACTTTATCCCCATTGGATGAGCAATGTTTACTTGTTTACTTTGGGAAACAGCATGAAAAAGCACAGAGAAAAGGAGGGCAAAATGGCTTGTTTTCATTTAACAAAAATTATTGTGGTATCCGGATTTGTGCTGGAAAGCCCTGCAAACATGTAAGTACACTTGGAAGGGAGAAGGCAGAACTTGCCTCAGGACTGCAGCAGCCCATTCAGGAGGAGACTGCTGCAGCCCATAGGTAAGAATAGGAAAAGGACAGGACTTTTGCTTGCAGGGGTTGCTGGGTTGCATGGAGGATGCAGTGTGGAAATCCTATTGGACTTTGAACCACATGATGGGCTGACCAGTCAGTTCAGACAAATATCCATTTGCCATGTAAATGGCACAGGTGTTTGCCATGTTGCGTGAACCAGCCACTGCCATTTACTTCTGGGAATTTTCCAGGTAACAAACCTAATAGTGACAAATTTTGCAGTAAAGCAGAATTTTGCAATAATGCAGAACCACCAGACTATGAAGTTAGAAAACCAGCAAGAATGTGAAGGCTATCCAGTGTATTGCACTGAGTGCTGCATACTTATTTGTAAGCTAGACAGAAGTTGTGAGTGTGTTCTATGCATAATGAGACTCAGTGAACAAGTTTCTTCCCTTGAAAGCAAGACTGTTGACCTGCAGAAATGAAAAAGTGTTGCAAGCCACATTTTTTCCATCTTTCTGACAACCACCAGCCTCATACTCTTCCTTTGTGAAGACACTGTGAAATACTGTAATGGAAAGACATCAGGGATTCCCCAATTGGCCCAGAAATTCCCTGGCCCTTCAATTCCTGGACCAGACACTAGATTCCATACATGATTAACCAAGCATGAGGAACAAGACAAGTTTATTAAAAGGATAAAGCATAGGAGTAGAGGATGATAAAACAGTGATGTTAAAAGGATAAAATAAGGTAACATAGGGCAATGGATGGGAAAGTTGGAAAGCAGCAAGTTGCAAACCAAGCCAATCAAGCACCCCAAATCCTAGGATCTTGTATCACTTAAAACCAAAAAGACATAGCTATCCCTCCTCTAATAAGACACAGAATAGTTACCTGCTCTAGAGTTGTAGCATGCAAGGCATCACAGCACATACAGCAGCCAGGAAGCAGAATATAACCCCTGAAAGGGAACGAAGAGCTTCTCTGTTCCCTGAACTTTCCCCCATAGCTAACCAGTTGACTCTTCCCATTTGGGGAAATGGCCCATCTTCCAATCCTTTGAGGCCACCCATTTGTTCCAGCTGCTGATCCTTAGTGATTTAGCCCTGACATCTCCAGCATCCTTGAGTCTGCAGTTCTGATAACTCCTAGAAGTGCATCACAAAGGGACTGAATTACTCCCAGGAGCTTGAGAATCAAATTCCTGCTGAGTTGACATCCACAGTATACCACTTAATAGTTACATTCTTAACCCTTTGCATGACCTAGAGGAACCACGATACCTGCTTAATGTTACAAACTCTCTATATTGTCTCCTACCACAAATCATCCAGAGTATATGAGCACACACAAAGCAATTTGTTGAACCCAATCTAGCAATTATTTCCCAAAACTCTCCTGATGAGCATGCTTGTGTCCCAGCCCTCGGGAAGGGGCGCTGTGGAACAAGCATGCCTTTTTTTCAACATGATTCTCATCCAGTTGTGCTTCTTATCCCTGCTGCTGCCTGGCCACATGGCCCAGTTCTAAGGGAATGAGCGGATCTCCCTTTGAAGAGTCCCCAGTCTCAGCAGCCCTTCCCACTCCCTGCATATCTATATTGTGTCCAGGGTCTGTTTGGCCTGCCTCTGTTTCTGCCCTTGAACTATTCACCTCTGCCACCTTCTGCTCCTTAAGCCCACTGAAATATTCATCTTCCAAATCTGAGTCAGCAAAAGTGGCATGATTAGTTTCCCATGGAAACACTTGCCAAAGCCTGCCATCCTGCTTGGTCCCAGTAGATAGCCAGGGAAATCGATTAATAGGACTTGTGGGAACAAAATATTGCGGCGTGATCACTAGATAACACTACTTTGCCATCCTGGATAATTGGAGGAGAGTGTTGTTCTGAAAAATAAGGAATTTCTCCCTAAGAAGGCTTGGGGGAAGTGCAGAAAAATGTCAACCAAAACTATCAGGAAGTCAGTGCTAAAGCTTTTCTATGAGGAATTGCTTAGGTTAGAAAAAGGTGATTGCATTACATATACAAAATGATGTGTGGTGTACAGAAAGTAAAAGGGGAAACATTCTTCTCCCTTTTTCATAATACTAGAACCCAGGGTCCTCCCATGAAGCTGATTGGTTCAGGGCAGATAAAAGGGAGCATTTCTTTATGCAGCACATAGTTGAACTAGATAGTTCACTTCCACAACATGTAGCAATGTCCACCAATCCTGGGGGCTTTAAAAGGAGATTGCATTCATTCATGGAGGCAAAGGCTATCAATAGCTACTAGTTCTACCTGACCATCCGCTCCCTCCAGTGTCAGAGGCAGCTTGCCTATGTGCACCTGTTGCTGCCAAATATGGGCAACAGGGGAGCTGTTCCAGTCATGTCGTGCTTATGAACTCCCATCTGCAGCTGGTTGGCAACTGTGAACAGGGTTCTTTTTATATTCTTACGCTCTCAGTACATGTGTATGGCTGTTTTTGTTTTTTTGTTGAGCTCATTGTTCCTTATGGAGGTGGGTGGATGGTGTTTACTCTCCAATTAACTGGGCAAGTTAAAGAGAGCAAGGCCATGCCAGGGCTCTACATCCTTCCCTTGTGTGGAAGGAGGATGCTCACCTCTCCAGACTCTTGCCTTCCATGAGCTAAGGGAAACAATGAGGTAGTGACATGGGGCTCTGCAGATGATGAACAGTAGATGAACTGAATGTATCCCTGCTTTAATTTTTTTCTGTTGTGTTTTGTTTTTTTGCATGCATGAACAATTTCTAAGCTGGAAACAGTGTAAGAAATATGAGGAAAATGTTTGAGTATTTTTGGCTTCCTTAATATTTTTGTGACTTCTATATCAAAACTTCTCATTTGTTTATGCATGTTGCATAAGAATCATAAAGTGCATAAGAATGGCAGTTGCATCATATTTGGATCCTGGCTGCAGTCACTGTTATAATGAGCCATTCTGGGGGAAATCATACTTCTTTTTGCTAAATGTTACTCTGTGAGAATCTCTGACTTCTCTGTTCTGTCTGGAGGGACAACAGTCAACCTAACTCACCTAATTTTCCTTTGACAGAAGGGACTGTAGGATAGCTCACTGCAAGGTTAAAAAGTTGAGACTTGTACCTGGAAGCATCATTATTTCGCACTGCTTTCTGAAGGTAACATGCTGTACTCCATACTTTAAAAACTTTCACTGAAATAATAACAGCCTGGAATATTGATTCCTTTGCTAGCATTTTCTATTGTACATGGTTGCTGAACTTTAATCATGTGTTAGACATCTACCTAGTTGAATCTTGCAATGCCGTGCTCTATCTTTACACTAAAAATGTTAACATTTAAAATTGATTTTATTTTATGGGCTAAAACCCAGCTGCCACAGTTTCAGTAACTTTTGTGTGGATACACATAAAGCATCCCTTTCTGCTCTGTGAATATTCCGCTCTGTGTTTACCGTTGCCTGAAGACAAGTGCAGTGTTCTGTTTGTACACCAGTGTCTCTGGGTCATTCCCCATGGTTGTGCACCAGCACAGCTCCTCTGACGCTTGCTGAATGTCTTGTGCGTGATCCCTGTAAGATTCAGGAGTTCAGCCCCTTAGGGAGATGGATTTGGGCTGCGGCTGGCCAGGAAGAAGAGGCACGTGCTGCAGCCCCCAAACCTCTTTTGTAAGAAATAAAGCTGTTCTATCATCTGCCTCATCTACTGGAACATTATTCAGAAAAACTGGAATAACGCACTATGCATGCATAACGTGTTTACCAAGAAGCATTTAAATGTTCAACTTCCAGCCTGTTTTTTAGGTAGAGAATGTGAACAGTAAATATTACATTGGTGGGAGGCAGATCAAAATGGAAGAAATAAAAATGGTGTCTGTGACTGAAGAATTGCACACCAGTACCCACAACTAGCTAGGAGCCATACATGAGCTTCTGCTGCATGTAGTTTTAACAAGTACTGCATGCAGAAACAGGTGTTTAGTGCACAGTTTTGCAATCTGAACCATGTGCACATAGCTGTGGAAAGGGAAAGCTGGAGTCTTCAGCTTTTCAGGAAAGGTTCAATCTCCAATGTTCTTTGCCCTCCAATCAGTTCATGTGTACTATTGGTATTTTTCTAACATACATGCATCCCCACACATTGTGCTTATATATTATTTGACAATGTCGACCACCATTTTGAAATATTATAAAAATCACAGGCCACAGAATAAAACAATAACTTCACATAAAATTCACATACAATATATGAGCAGGGAATCCCGTCATCCAACAATTTCAGTAAGCGTCTATTTGTTTCCAACCAAGCAATTACATAACCCCAATGCCCTCTTTCCCAACTCTGCCCAGCAACCTTGCACAACACCTTTATGCAACATGGTATGGTAGCTCTCACTCATGGGTTAAGCAACTTGTAGGCCCATACTTCTGGAGAGCCACATTTCCCATCATCTTTCACCACTGGCTGCAGTAGAGGACCACAAGTTGCTTGTCTTTGCTATATTTAGTGACCCACAGCACTGCCCAAATCTGAAACATAGAGAGGAATACTATTTGTCATCTAGCCCAGCTTTGCCTTCTCTGACTGGCAGCAGCTGTTCAGACCTTTCACATCAAAATATTCTGCATTCTTTTAACTAGTCCTACCCAGAGTGCCACATGTGTGATATACATCCATTTTCTGCCAGAATAGAAGTTCAGACAGCTGGTCATTTATGATGCTTAGCAATAGAGATTTCAGATCACTCAGTGGAACAGAGTAGCATAAACTTTAATTCACCATGCCACTAGTTGGAATAGTGCTGAGAACCAAGTAGCCAAAGCCTGTTTTAATTTGAGAACATACATGGAGTGTTCTTCCAAGGGTTCCCAATTTACTCATTTAAACAAGTATAACGGTGGCTCATTTGTATCCTTGTACAGAACTTGGATGAACTTTTAGACTCCTGGAGAGCTAGTAAGCAGCATTTCCATGTAAGTATACTAATTTGGGATTTTGCTAAGGCTGCTGTTACAGTGAACCTGACAGCTCTGCTAAGTCCTTAAGAGCTTCATGACTTAAGTTTTCCAGTTTACCAAACAGTGTACTTGAAAGTGTTGAGCATCCAGCTGAACAATGTGCAAACTGGATTATCTAATAGTTTTGGATGCTAAAATTTCTGCCAGGTATCACATGGGTATCCTGCCCTTGCACAAAAGGAACTCAGGACAGTATGTATGGATGATGTATACATTTTATCCCCACAACTACACAATGAGCTAGAGTAGGGTGACTAGCCAGGGCCACCAAATTAATTTCCTAGCTGATCAGAGATTCAAGGCTACAACAGCTTTCTACACACCATGTCCTAGGGGCTCCTTCCTACTCTTTTCTTGTCTGCATGTGAAACAGGAAGAATGACCTTCTCAACTTACTCCTTGTCTACTTTTGTCACATCTATCCAGGCCCTGTAGCCCTGCATAATCAGGTCCCTTAAGGGCTCATCTACACATAAGGTTCACATTGTTCACAATCTTATAATAAGGCTACATTTACCAGGATGTTCATCATGCCCATGCAAAATGCTTTGCTTCTTGAACATGATGAATGGGAAGGAAGGAGGGGAGGGGAGGGGGGTATGATAAATAAGCAAGCTATAGATTTTCTGCTCAAAAGAAACAAATATAGAGAAGCATCAGGGCTGAATTTGAAAACTGCAAAATTTTGGATATTCTTTAGTTTAAAATATGTTTCTAACAAGTTGCTACATATTGAAATCAAGACTGTTTGACACAATACAGTGTTAATCCTGTTTCTTCATGGACAGTTGTAGACCTTTTGTGTAAAATAAGAAAATATGAATGATGTATGAGTTAAGGATTTATGTTCAGAAAAATGGCTCTGAAAAAATAAATTCCTTTCTATTGTGTACATTCAAAAATCAGCCCTGCATTCTCTTACTCTGAAAAGACTCCCCTTCTCATTTGAACTCCCAATGAACTGAATAACTAATGCTTCTGTGACAAATGAATTTAATTCTTTTCAAGCTAGCCCTTCATTAGAGGAATTGCTAACTATATTCCTGTTGCAAAATATATATTATTGATGATGAAATGTTAGCTAGAAATAACCAACACATCTTCATTTCAAAGCCAAAATTCAATTTTGCAACTAGTACTTGACCTTTTTGACTTAACCATCCATTTCTTTCAGATCTGGGTTCACCTGCCATTGTTATATCAATAGCAATACTATATGAACTTTTCTAATTTTCTTCTAAACCAAACTAGTCCTGTAATTTCAGTTAACATGCACGACTCCATTATTCTGTTAGACTTTGATCATTTTAATCTCCCAGTCATCCACCCCCTGACATTAGATAACTGAATAATTCAGATCTATACCTTATTTTTCGACTACAGTTAGACAATTAGAAGCAGCTGCTTCTATGGTTATTCTTGCCATGCGACTTGATGATACTTCTATACCAGCAATGCTAGAAGTGTGACCCTGGGCCCGAATGAGTAGAGAAGCTATGGTGAAGTAAGGAATTAGCTGAATTAGCAGACCATTAATTCTCTCACAGTTTCAGATAGCCAAGTCTGCTATGCAGAAACTCCAGAACTGGGTCGGGATGCAACAACAGATCCACAATGATACGATTTCACCATGGCTTCTTGTGTCATGCAAACCCTCCCAACATTTACAAGGAGTACTGAAGATGGGCGGGGGGGGGGGGGGGATTGTTGCAACAGATTTTTTCAGCTTATGTCAGTACTACCATTCTATGTGAATGGAGAGATTCAGGAAGCTATGGCTATATATGCCTCAACTTCAGCTGGGGTATAAATGACCTATATTACCTGGTTGGCTACAAAAATAGGACCAGCCTTCTCACTTTGGGAAGGAAGTCCTTACAGCTTTTCACTGTGGTGTCTCATGAGTGGAGAGGAACTGTAGCTTGCTGAAAGAAAGAAATCCTTTTGGGCTGTGGGATTGCCTAGTTTTCTCATACAGAGTTTTCCTATATTCTAGTCTCCCCTTCCCTTTGTTGGCTTGTGTCTTTTGCAAGTCTTTGAGAAGGAATTTTTTTTTTTTTTTTGGACACCATCTACTTACTCCTGAAAAAGAATAGTTAGCAAATAAATAGCAAAATAAAGGAACAGCCACTGTCCCATTTGAACCTCAAACTCCCATAATACTGTTGCACATTTTTAGCAGTTTCTACTGGCTTTGTTAGAAATTATTCATTGGGGATATTGTGTGTGTGTGTGTGTGTGTGTGTGTGAGAGAGAGAGAGAGAGAGAGAGAGAGAGAGAGAGAGAGAGAGAGAGGGAGACTGACTGTGGTTGACCTTTCTCCAAAGGATCCAGCAGATTATGAATACTGTACTTTTCCTGTAGTAAAAGCAAAAACAGCAGCACCATCTTCTGGATGCAAGAGGAGGAAAAATGTAGAACTATCATACAGGATAATGAGAAGGAAAAGATATATGTGATTTCTTCTTCAGTTCATTTGTGCACATTTTCTATAATGTGCCTTCCTCTATTGATGCAATTTATTTCATTTGAAATTAGGATGTCTCAGACTCCCCCTTGCATTTAAGCATGAAGGCACACAGGCTTTTCTTCTGCCTGTTTTATTTCACCAGGGAAAGTTAGAGATATGAGAAAACTTTCTGTTTACTTTGACAGATATTTCAGGCTTTGGGAATGCCGGCATCACAGGTTCAGGATACCTGTACATGAAGCCAATAGGATGATTGTGTTTTCCTGTCATCACTATGATACATTCTTTCTCATTCAAAAAGCACAGAGGAGACTCTCATTGTTCTGGACTACATTCAAGCATTCATTTTTGAATCAAATATATAGCATGGGAGGCTTTAAAAAGAGAGTAAAAGGCTTGTTTGATTCATTGGTTTGTTTATAAGGCATTTAGATCCTGTCCTACATAGTAAATATTCCACAGTAATGCACAGTTTAGTTTTTTAAAAGGTCACAATTAGCTATGCCATGGCTGAGTTAAAATCAATAAACAAATAACCAAACTAAATATCTATTAGAACTACTGGGTGAAAACAGAAGAATTTAACATTCAGCATCCTTCCAATATTTGCAACTAGCAAACAGACCCAACTTCAAAGAGCCCTTATTCCAAGATGGCAAAGCCTTCAAGTAATCTTACACAGCAGTCAGAATTCAATGCACTGTGCCTGCTCTATTTGAATGCAAGAATTCCTAGGTAAAGCTTTTCCCATGATGTTCCCCTAATGGCCATTAAGGTAGAACTCCATCAGCTCCATTTCCCTGAAAAAGGGTTGCACTACAGCAAGGGACAGGGGGAGGAAATATACATGTACCCCTCAGCCTACTAATTTTCCTGTGACTTCAAACTGGAGCCAACTGGGTAATTTTGGACCAGTTGCAGATTCTCAGACCAGCCTCACAGGGTTGTTGTTGCAGGGATGAATTGAGAGCAGAAAGAGGAGGCTGAGATAAGTCACTTTGAGTTCTTTAAAAAAGAAAAAAGGTGGGATATAAATTCAGTTTTAAAAAATTAACAAAATAAACCTACAGTTCAAACCTATAGGGATCCTTGAGTAAGCATGACAAGTTTAAAGTGTCTGTGTATTCTGGTCTCGGTATTATGGCACTGACAAACAGAAGGCACATTCTCTTTTAATCCGTGCAATCCATTAAAAAGCTTAAGAGAGTAAGTTTTTCACATGACACCTAAAGCATAATGAACTGGGAACCAGGAAGACCTATATGGATTCAGGGAGTCCCAAAAACACAATGCCACAAAGAAGAAAGTGTTCAAAATACTTGCCACCAGCTGATCTCCAGTGGTGGTAGCACACAGAGAAGGGCCTCATTGGAAGATCTCAATGTTTGGAAAGGCTGACAGGGAAGACAATGATCCTTACAATGCCCAAGTCCCAAGTTGTGAAGTCTTTCAAAGTTTAAAACTAGGACATTGAATTGGTCTCAAAACTGAACCAGTAATCAGTCCAGATCTTTCAAAATAGTGAAATATATTTCCAGCAAACTGTCCCAAGTCAAACTCCAAGATGCGACATTTGCAACTTTACCAGATTAATTTCTGTGCTGCATTTCCACATAAAGTGCTCAAAGCAGCAGAGCACAAGAAGAGCAATGCAAAAGAGGAAGAAGGCATTCAATACATTGCTGCAATCGATAGTTTAGTTTTTGTTTATTTCAAAACATTGATTAATTTCAATAATACCAGCATTAAATGATTTTGAATCCGTTACAAAATAGGTAATCTCAGCCCTGAACATACAATATTAATACGTGTTTTAATCAGTAAGTGAAATATGCTAAAATTTCCCATGTAGTCAGGTAATAATAACGAACATAACCAGCAATCAGTTCTTTAAAAAGTGCATCATACAGGAAGCAGCCAAACTTCTTATAGCCATCAGAATTTTCTTTCTCACATGCCCCTATCCCTCATTTTGGTGCTGTTTTTAATGGTTCTGAGATAGGAGGGGTGTCTATACTCCAGTGCTCTGGGTGCTACTGCTTCTCGAGTTTAAACTACTCTTAGACTATTGCAGCTTCCAAACAGTCATGAAGGACGACCCCACACACAGTACATTCTAGTAGCCTAAACCAAATACTATCAGAGTATCACTCACCATTGCTCAGTGTTGATCCTCCAGGAGAAGTCACAGCTGGTGTGCAACCATAAACGGGTGGAACAGAACTGAGAAGATATAGATGCATCATGATCATTCCCAGGTTGCACACCTGAACCTCCAGAGGGAGGGCAACCCCAGCCCCATCAGATGCATCCACTGACAGCATCTCTATTTTATTTATTTATTTAAAGTTTTTATATGTCGTCCCCATTGCTACACAACCTCG
Organism: Varanus komodoensis; assembly: GCF_004798865.1. Taxonomy (NCBI): domain Eukaryota; kingdom Metazoa; phylum Chordata; class Lepidosauria; order Squamata; family Varanidae; genus Varanus; species Varanus komodoensis. The sequence goes on along the minus strand of NW_025335941.1, from coordinate 2,908,532 downwards.
GGACGGCTCACAACAATTTTATCAACGCTGAGTTTAAATGCTTACATTTCATGGCTGCCAAAGCAACCATGGCCTCATGAAAATAATCCTCAGCTACTGGTCTCTTCCCACTTCAAGTGTATGCAATATTCAGAGGGAGACCTGCCACAAGCATATGGTGATTGGCATACCTGGACAGCCCCATGGTTGTCATGGCAGGCAGTGTGTTCTGAGTTGTTCCTATGCCTCTGAATGAGGTATACACAGTGGTCAGAGTGAAGTCCAAAGGGTATACTGATCAATAAATGACACCCAATATGCTGGTCAACTCCACTATACATTAACATATAGCCTTATGGTCAGCTCTAGTACTAGTAGTTCATATAACTTCCATAGTATAAATTAAAACAGAGTAAAAACCTATGACACATAGATTGTACCTTAGGGTAATTCTTATAATACTATTGCAATTAGCATACTTCTAATAACAAACATGCTACAGACCCTCCAAAAGTTTGAAAGAACATTTGTGCTCAATATTTAAACAAATCAGAATATGCAGTTCAGAACAGAAGTGCCTGGTTAATGTACCAAAATTTGCTCAGCAACACACAGTCAAGCACCATCTGTTTGCATTGTTGAATAGACCATTCATTTTCAGTTCTATCTCACAAAACCATGGTTTAAGGATTTGTTTATAACAAATCCTTAAAGCATATGCTGGTCATAAGATAAGCTTTCCAGCAGTATTCTGCCCTGCATAAAATCTACATGAGCCAAAGGATTTGGAGCACACACTTGAACTGACTACAAGAGCAGATTCCATCTAGTCATTCCTAAACTTAGGTGACAACCAGTTTATAACTGCACTAAATCAGACGACAGAAGTTGCTAAGAGTTAAAGGTGCATTTGCTGATCTGAATTTTTAGGCCTGGAATTTAAACAATTCCCAATTCCCGTAAAGTATGTCAGTCCTTCAGAATGAGAAAACAAAACAAGGAAATTTAATAAATGAGATAGACAGAAACTTTATTGTGGTCAAAGACCAGCTCCATTCAATAAATACATAGATTTAAATAGAAGAAAACACATAACATTAGATAAATAATTCCTATAAATCATGCTGGCTAAGGGAAGCCAGTTGCTTTCTATCAACTCAGACGATTGGGCCATATTATTTACTCTATACCAGCTCTCCCCTAAGACCAGGTGGGCCCTCAGATGGTTTTGATTATAGAATTCTAGACTATAGATCCTAGAATTCCTGATCCTTAACCATGCTGACTGTGGGAAGTCCAAAATATCAGGAGGGCACTAGGTCTTCCAAACTGCAATGCTGGCCCTGCCTCCAGTGTCACACCTTCTGGCAGCCCCAGTCCCAGATTCTAAATATAATTTAACTCACAAATTGGTCCAAATGAACAATGAATCTGAAAATGCCAATATCCTAACATTAATAGACATAAAGTGTTCAAGAAGATCAAGGGAGTATGAACTAGATACTTTGCAAGTAGTGCAAACACACTCAAAAAAACACCCTCATGTTAGTCCCTCTAAATGTAAAAGATGGCTTAGCCAATGTGCACACACTTTACCAATCAGGTCAAGATTGGTTGTTTTCCTCACAAAACTGTTCTACAGATCCTTCATATTTTCTTCATGCCTGTTTTGGGAAGGCAGCATAGTGGTACTTGGATGTGCTATTATAAGTGCAAGGTTATGTTAACGACCCACTTGACAAGCCTATAACAGCCAGTGGGTTATCTGAGGATTGTTAAACTTGTGCATAGTAGGTTGGGATGACAGGAAAGTATGGCAAGCCCCTTCCAGTGGTTATATATTCAAAATGGCCACCAGCACACCCTGCAACACATTGTGGCTTAAATAAATATAGCATGGTGGGCTATGTGAATTGGGCACACCTGGGTCATGACATTCATGAGTTCTTGTATTTTCATAATGGATGCACAGTGACTATAGAAAATTTCAAAAATAGTTCTGGTTTGAATATTTAAGTCTCTGTTTTTATTTTTAGTAACATATCTAATAACTTTCTTATAGATATATTTGCAAGCTTGGGCAAAGGAACTTTAAATGTATCATTTATTTTATAAACTTTTTTGCTTTAACAACAGTTCATTACTTCACCCTTTTCACTGTTTGATTAAAAGTAATCAGTAATCATGGATCAAAAATTCATGAAAATCAAATGTATGCAGATTTTCTATTCGGTCAGAATAAAGCCTATAATTTTTCCTATAATTATAACATTAGCCCTTGTTGAAAGCTTTCCAGCAGAGACAAATGAATGATTACATGTTACTATATAAAAGGAAAATTGGTATTAATTAAAAAATGTGAGCTGATGTTGAAGGGTTGTACTATGCAAACCATATTTTCTTGAAAAATTCAACATTAGTTGCACATTTTAACATTGGCTTCGATGGGGGCATCATGACATGCATTATACCTCAGTATTCTGTATCTTGTCAAGAAGTAAGAGCAGTGTAAAAAGAACTTGCAGTTCTAATAATTTTTAAATTTGGTATTTTTGTAATTACTGCAGTTAGTGACTTTTGTCCATATATTCCTATTCTGACTGTAGTTTGAAAATACATTTAAACTGTGATTCAAATCATTCTCAGAAATGATTCGACCAACTCCACAAGCTTTGGATTTCAAATAAAATGCATAGCCACCCACTGCGACTTCAGCAATAAGCAAGAGAGACATAAAAGATTTCACTTACTTGTCCTGTTTCAAACATTGTAGTGTCATCTTTAAAGAATTCAGTAGCATTATTAGTTGTTTCAAATGTGTGCCTCCAATATGTTCCATACATTCCAACAAATACCTTAAAAAGAACATATTAGAATTAATCCCTTAACTGTGCTCACATCTAGGGCTATTCCATGGGATGAGGGCAGTTGTGAGAATGAGTATATAGTTCATATTTCATGATAAATTAAATGAAAAATGTTATCTATTTAAAAAGGCAACCTTTCGCATGCTAATGATCTTAGAGTGTTATGTCCTGAAATAGTTTCTGAAAAGTGATGGGGACTCAACAGTAACTGAAATGTGTTGTCTCTTTCAGTGACCTAATGGGCCTAAATAACTGAAGTATATAGAACTTCAGGCTGTTATCTATTCGAATTTCCCTCTTGCAGGTCTAGAGATTTAGGCTTGTTGCCTTGTGATGTTGCTGGTTGCTTTGACCCTGGATGGTTATTTTAAAGTGAAGATGCTAAGTATACTTTTAAGCTGAGATTAGATTTAGAACAGAAAAAAGTAAATCATATTTTTCCACTACTAAATAAATGTAAAATGGCACATAGTCAACTTATTGTGTTCATCATTCTTGTTTGCATTTCTTTAAAATACTATAACTTAGGTATGGTCTTTATGATGTTGTTGATTTGTTTTGGTTCAGTTTTGGGGATTTTGGTAAGAATTCATGCAGGTATAGAGAGTAAAAGAGTTGTTTACTAAACTACAGAATATTATAAAGGAAATGAGAGTGTGTACAGCTACCACTGACATAACATAAGGGATTTGCAAAATAGATGTGGGATGAAAGCAAGGCAGAAGCAAGTTCTTACAGACCTGTCAGAGTTGGAAGGTTGTACAGCAGAGTGTGAATAATAAACATGAATAGAACTATCATAGGGTGAACTATGGTGTGTCTAATGCATTCAAAGACAGGTTGCTCAGGGGTTGAGCACTGTTAATGCAGCTACTGTGAACCCTGGACTATTTGTGAACCCTATTACCATATGTTCATTAGGCATGCTTGAGAACAGTGGATGATTGTCATCTAAGGCCAGCTGAATGGTATCCTTATCTTTTTCTCACCTAAGTTTTCACAGAGGGGGCTGACAGTTCTTTGACCTTTTCTAGCACTCTTGCAGCTCCTCTCAGTGCCAGCCCTAGATTCTTTCACCTAAGAGGGTGGGAAGCAAGGAGAAGAACAAGAAAATGACTCCTTCCTAGATTAATAAAACTTGAACAGACAGTGTAAACCACAACAGTGACACAATAGATTAGAGGTAGGAAAAGCACTTCATAAGACACTCTCAAAAGGATTTGTAAGAGCTTTGGTGCTTGCACTACTCCTGTTTTTACTGCTAGGTCATATTTGTTTTTCATTTCTTCAGCTATCCTTTAATTCTAATTTAAATTTTCATTACTTCACTTGGTGAAATATCAAGGGAAAATATACAGAGATAGTCTGATATTGTTGAACTTTACAGCTTGCTACTTGATTTAGTGTTACAAATTGCCTTCAGTTTATCAAAATAAAGTCCAGCTGAAGACCTCCCTTTGACCCTGTATGCACTTGCATTCACATTGGCACCTTATGCTAAGGTAGGTACTACTATAAAACAAGGCACACAACACCAAGCAGATATACTGAAAACTGGAAGCAACCCTGTAATGACATCCCTTCCTTAACAAAGGGATAGATCATGTGGTACATCCCAAATGCTTTTCTGTGCATGATGATGATTAAGAAAACTTGCCTGCCTGACATTTTGTCGTCATTTTTCAATGTCACCAGAAGGACTTCTGCAGGTATAATGTTCAGAGAGGGCATCCACTCATAAGACCATAAGAAAAGCCATGCTGGATCAAACCAGTGATCCATCCAGTCCAGCACGCTCTACACAGTGGCAAACCAGCAATACACAGGAAAGCTCATGTACAATTCCACCTGCCCAACTCCCCAGCAACTGATGCATGCAGTTAACCAGATCCCATTATCAATTTACAAATGTTATCTGGGTTGATTAGGCATGCTGTGTGTCCCACTTTGCAGAAATCAGTCCAGAAACAGTCCTCTATTTGAGAATGCCCTCTATTTAAAAGTCTGCCTACTCCAAGTCCAGGGAGAGCAAGGGAATTGAAGTTGTCCATCAGTGCTTCACATCTGGACAGGAGGTTAAGTAGAAACACAGGTTCCCTGGTCAGTCTTTCTCATTATGGCAAGATGCACATATTTCTATTTAATTTACAGTTATTTCTGCATTTATATCCATGAATATAAAAATATGATATGCACATCATATGCAAATCTGTATCTTCTTATGTCCTTTCTTTTCTTGATACATTTTCTCCTTTTTGTCAATGTTTAGATGGCCACACTATTATCAAGCATAGAACTGAGACCTATGAATGTTGGGGTTTTGCATGTATCACCAAAATACATGTATATGTGTCACACACATATGTTTAGCATCAGTAAACAAGTTAGTCAGCGAAGAAGTAAAGGCACTATCTCACTATATCTTGGCGAGAGATCTGAGACTGTATAACCTGATCCAGCCCAAACTAGATCTCCAAAGGTACAGTACATTTCTAAAGCCCATTATAATAGCAAGTAATGGACTGGAAGGCAGAACCACTAGAATATCCATGGGAAAACTAAGGTGTATTCAAAGGCAGCAGTTTCTGAGAGACTGGAAAGGTTCGCAGCCAGCCTTCCCATGACTTTACCATGCCCTGGAAGAGACAAGGAGCTACACCTATGATAGAGTCGATATAGTTCATTTCCCTCCAACTGGATTCAGTGAGAGGGAAAAGTAAAAAAAGTGGATGGAAAGTGCAATATGCCTCCCCTTCTGCCTGGTGGTATATGTCAGTTGAAAAATTTACTTCCTTCACTAGGCATAATTCTTCTCCATCCTCTATAGGATTGCTTTGATTAAACAAGGAAATATTGATTTAGGGACTACAGGAATAATATATAGGCAGCCATAATTAGTATAAACTGAAGGACTTTATCCAGTATCTGTTATAGTTATAGTAGATACATTAAATGAAATGAGATTGTTACTGACGTTACTTGCAACAACTTCATTCATTTCAATCAGTTTACTTTATGTAAGACTAGCACTGCATACAAACCATTAATTGTGGGTCATAAGTAATTAAGATGCCAATATTGACAGAAAATGGTATAATTCTTATAGTTTCCAGGAGGACTTGTTCCATTCCAGAAAGCTCTAGCTAGATCCTTTGATATGAAACAGACACAGCAGCACTTCTGACCCCAGCGGTGGATTCAAGGGACCAAACATTCTAGAAACTTTCAGCATTCACATAGGAATTCCTTCCAGTCATATGTCTGATCACACATCACATTTGTCCTTTCAAGTATATGGTCAAGAAAGTTCAGTATTGCTCAAGGGAAGGAAAACCATATTGCGAGAGTAGATCTATAGAGGCAAGATTTTGAAAAATACAAGACATCAAATGAATAGTGTTTTCCTGTAAGCACTCTTCTAGAATCTGGGAAGCCTGCTTCCTCTTCTTTAAGCATAAACAAGCACTGATATTCAGATATTACAAAATAATATGTGCAATACTAATCAGGAAGGTGCTGAGGAGAATGTGTTTTATCATTAGATAATCACACCTTTGGGGGATTGAAAGTGCCTGACTGTGTTTCATGCTTTATGCATCAGAAATTTAATTATCTCATGGAAACGATTCCTGTTGTCTCTATGTTTTGCTTAATTAATCATACAATTATAAGATTATTTCCACATGTACTTTACTAGAAATGTATGCCTATGCAGATTAATATAAATAGATGAAATGGGCACATGTGATTTTGTAATTACATTCCTGTGCATGACATTAGGAAATATCTATTATATTTTCTTCTGTGGAAGTGCAGGGTTGTGTGGAGGAGTATAATTTATTTCTAGAACAAGAAGTTGCACTTGCATTCTCCATGGTATTTTAATTCAATAATGACATTCAAGGTTTTTTCCCCTGTTTTGGCATGTCACCAACAATTCTAAATTCTTCCTTCCTTTCAGGTTTTAAACAGCCTTAAGGTGCAAGCCTATACATGTTTAGACAGGAAAAAAAATCGTACAACTGCCAGAATCCCCCAGCCAGAATTCCCACACCACATGGATTATTCTGCCAAAAAGTAGCTTCTTATACACACCATTAAGCTACTGTGATGGGAAACTGGATGTGAATCTGCAAGACCGCAATTTAACTCCCACTTTGGACTTAAACTGGGATGCAAAAAGCCACATTATGGACAAAGCAGGTTTGCTTATGTTGTCCTTTGACATTATCCAGTGTTGCTAACATAGCAACAGAACCCAACAGGAATCTAGAGGTTCCGAAAGCAACTGGAAATGAACCTAAATGCTTGTTTCTGGAAGGACAGATCAGTGGAACTTGCGAATGCAGCTCCACTGCCCTCTCCTGTTCCAAAATTTAACATTCCAGATGTTTTCTAGGGTAATTTTAGGAACTTGCAGCTTCCTCTTGTGTCATCAATCAGTCCTGCAGATGCAGCAGAATGAGCAGAGGTGCATGGGCAGCACTGGATGAGGCCTTTATGTTTAACAAAAGGGTTTCATGCCAGAACACTTTTGAAACATCTTTCAGCTTACTGTGTGGCTTGGATCTGCTCTTTAAGAAAAAAGAAACTGCAGCACTTCTAAGCACACAGAATTTGCTGTGTAGTTCTTTAGTTTCTGACTAGAGCTTCATTGGGATGCATTTGGCAAGTTGCCACCTCAGCTTCAATTTCATGTTAATAAAATGGGAATACAATGCTATACTTCAGATTTATTCAAGTTTTCCCTTTCAGCATTATTAATGTTTGATTTGTTAATAAACAGAAAGCATAGGTTTTGACTACAGAATGAAAAGCAGTTGACAATGCAGGAAAAAAGTTAAGCAACCAGATTTGGCTGCAGTATATTTCAAAAGATTCTAGAATATTGTTCATGAAGATGACTCACAAGTGAAAACATGTATAGAATTTTTATTTTCAAATACTAAAACCTACTTACTGTTTGACTATTAATACAGGCTGTCAAAAAATAATTGGCTGGTGGTTGGCTGGTTTACTCAATTAATTCAGCTGGGAATAACTTTATATTTTATAGACAATATGAATTTGGAGGGGAAATAGAAAAATCAGCAGGAGAACCATAACCAACCATTCATCTGGCAGAGCAGAACCTGAATATGGCAGATTGTGCAGAATTCATATCAAAATGCATGTAAACCACTTGGTAGAAAGAAGACAGGGCTTTATAAACAGAAAAGGGGGAGGGAGGGGCAGTGAAGAAATGTTTAGTTAGGTGCAACTTAAAGCCTGACAGGGAAACGACACACCAGACGATGTTGATTGATTTATTGACGTTTATACTATCCGATGGTTGAAGACTAATGGATTCAAGATGTGTGCAGTTGTGCCACTGTCTTACTGTGCTTACTTGCTACTTAATTTGTTACCTGCAACAAACCATTCTTGGGCTACAGGGACACAGCTGTGGTTTGCAAGATTCCTGGTAGAAATATGCCAGAGTAAACTCTCATCTCTTTCTGTTTTTACATTTGTATTGAATCAAACCAAATCCTGGACCACTGAAATGTCAGATAAAGAAAGTGCTCTGGGCTCTTCCTGGAAAGGTTGTTGTACCTATTCTTGAGGGAGGAAGCACAGAAACATTGTTCAAATAGGCAGTGTAACTGCCATTGATTTAATGGGCACATCATTTTGGATATGCAAAAATGCCACTCCATCAGATATTTCTAATGAATTTCTCCAATCTGGACCACCATAGATGCAATCCAGTCATCTTTTGCATTTGACAATCCATGCATTCCCAGACGCATGATGTGTTCCACAGTACAGAAAAATGCATCTAATGAAATGACTACTTTGAAAAGCAAAGTATGTGTCTTTTTAAAATATAAACAAATACTTTTATCAGTGGATGAATTCATATACGTCTGAAAACATGCACAAAACGAATATTAAATGTGCAAATAAATCTGTGAAGATTTATTTCCATTGAAAAAGAAAAAAAACAATCTGAACAGAACCAGCATGGAATGGACTTGGAGGTGGCCCATGGAGGAAGCTTGTGGCAGAAAACCAGGCAGATCCACCAATCACAAGTATCTTTGCCAGTCATCATCAGGACAGATGTTATAATGGGATTTAACAGCATATGATCTGGCATGTACATTTTTTTTTACTGAAAGAGTTTTTCTCTGCTTAAATTGTTTTAAATTCCATATACTGTCATGTTATAATCATGTGTATTTATGGCTTGTACTTTTATGAAATGCTGTGGAGCTCTAAGAATGCTTTGACTATTGGGCAGTTGAGAAATGAAATTAATGACCATACTGAGTAGCCATGGATGATCAGAATTGCAAGGGGTTTTGTGTGAATCTGCCAGTGTTGTTATATTATCTCATGTTTTTACAGCCATCCTTGTGGGTCCTATTTTGCTTCCATATGAGGACGACTATGTTAGCCCTTTAATAGCCCTAGTGTAGCAGCCATCTGCATAACACAACCATGGCATCCGTATCTTAAATTCTATCTCTCTTTATCAGGAAATGCTTAGACAGCTCTTAGACATCATGCAACACTGAAAGCACACCAAGAAGATGGGGTGGTTTCATTAGATAAGCATTACTTCTGTGGGTTTGAAGACCCTTGGACTCCCTAAAGAATGCAAAAAGTAATGTTATTTTCTTCCTCATTATTATCAGACTCTATGGCATAATATCACCATACACAAAAATTACTTTTACCACATATACTATTGACTGGTTTCTGCATCACAGCTTCTATTAACATTTTTACAAGTGTGCGCACACGTGTGCGTATGTGAAAAGGTTAGGCGATAGAGCCACATAGAGTACAATCCCTGAATGGCACAGGCCATGCTGAGTACATTTTTAAGATAACAGTGATTTTGCTATTATTCATTTTTTCCTATTCCATTACGGTATTTCCACTTCTGCATAATCATACACATGCAAGCATTTTCTATTGACATTCTTCAAAACAGTCCTATTCAGAGCACTAGGCTTCAGAGTATGAAGGCAAAAACTTCAAAACATTTATTTTTGGTCACTTCAAAATATGAGCATGGTTGCCACCTTCCCACCTAAACAAAGAGCCTCTTTGCAGGAAATCTGCCTGTCAATGATGAATGAAATGTAAAGGAAGAAGGAAACTGACCAAGGAAAAGTTAGCAGCTAACTTATCCCCATTTGAGTGCTGAGCCTATTGGATCTCCAGGTAAGCAATGCAAAATCAACTGGTACTAAACACATCAGGCCACAGCTGTATGGTACGCTAGAGAGTGTGGTAGGACCTGAACAGGAAAAGGCTGAAGAAACAGCATCTGGTTTCTTGGTCCTAGATGGTAGCAGTGGGTGAGCTCACCCCGCAGATTGACTCAGAAATATAACTGTGTGATATCCCAAACATCATAGCCAAAGGTGCACAATCTCCAAAGCATTAACCCCTCCAGATTTCTAAATTACTTAGAATTCTAAACACATTCCAACCATGGAAAACATACAAGGACATTTTTGGAACCCTAACCCTACCATGGTGCACACCCCTAACCCTAATAGAGGGGTTAAATACTATTGAAAATAAGGCAAATTGGGAAAAGCCTTCTTTGAGATTTTTCTGCACAGCACATCCTTTCTGCCCATTTGAAGCACATTCCAACCATCAAAATCAACACAGGTTTTGTAACCCTAACCCTACCCTAGGGAGCATATTCCATAGCCGAGGCTCTATCCATTCCATAACCCATTGAAAATATCTCTTTTCTTTGAAGAAACTACAGCAGGGAACAGCATAATGAAAGGGAAAGAGAGAGCATGCCAGGACAAAAGGGTCGATGGCCCATTGTAGATGTAGTTCTCTCAATGGATACTACCAATCATCCAGCTTTAATCTGATCTGAAGAAGAGTTGTGGATCCCCTAAAGATTTAGCAGAAGCTATGCAAGGCTCCAAAGCTCATAGCCAAGCTGAGCCCAGTAAGCTTCTCAATATTTGTACCAACAGGAAGTGGCAAGGTAATGGGCAACCAAGTTCTCCCACCTAACTGGTTCTTGAAAGCATAGGTTTCATTTCATTTTTCATTAGAATTAGTCAAAACTACAGATCAACTTCAAAGTAGTTACAATTAGTTTTACTCACATGTAGTTCACTAGTAGCTAAAAGTACTTTAGGTAGTAGTTGCAATTAGACTCTGTGAAGACAAATTACTAAGAAAGCAACAACCTCACTGCATAGTGGCACATAAATATGAAGCCCATCCATCCAACAAGAATGGATGTATGATGCAAGTGAAATGCAAAAAAACCTCTGCGTGTAAAAAAATTATAAAGTAGGTAAGTTCATACTGAATATAACCTATTACTCCACTAACGTGCATCATGCATCCTGGGCCTGTAACCTTAAAGACTTTTTGGAATTCGTATAAATCTGGTGTTGAGTGCTAATTCATGATAATGAGTTCAGCAAAGTTTCACTTGGGTAAAGCTGTCCAATTATACTAGCTACACATGAACCATACTGTTGACTACAACTGCAGTTCTTAGTCATAAGAAAGATCAGCCTCTGTGGGCTTGTAACTCTGGATAGTTTCTGGAGTGTGGAAGAACAGCTTGCATGAGTTACGAAGATGAATAAGATGACGAAGGAAAATAAGTTGTAACTTCCCTAAGTTGCCCCACCCATGCCTAAGGAGGAGAGGAAAAGGATGTATGTGAGCCTAAGGCTCACTGAGACTCCTACCTGCTTGAACAAGTTGTGTTAAAACATGTGTTCCCCTGTACTGGACATATTTAACCAGGGGCTGGATGAGGATCTGTCAGGTATCATGTAATGATCCTAATATCAGACCAAATGATCCCCAAGGACTTTTCAGTTCTGTAATTCAATGATTGGGCCACAAGAATTTCTACACCACTCACAACTGGTACCTAATCCACTAGACCTGTTGAATTTCTGTGACAAATGAAAAATGCTGCAAAAACAGGGCAAGGACATACTGATGTGTGGGAAATCTCAAAAGTGACGGAATACTTCCACACACTCCTGATTGTTCTGATGCCTTGTACTGCTTGATGGTCAGCACATGATAGACTTCACAAATTGCCTGAGAGCATTTGGCTGCATAAGTGACTTTTCAATTCTATGAACATACCTTAAGAGGCAAAGTAACTTTCAGTGAGTTCTACTTTCATAAGACACCCTTATATCACCCATTAACTTATGCTGAAGGAACATGTTGTAGATCAGGCCGGCAACACTATGCATCCTTGAAGCCAAGAGGCATTTATGTTCTGTGTTAAAGGGATGCAACTAATCTCTTGTCTGATCTCTTTAAATTGAAGTGGAGCAATCTTATTATTGTTCTGTTCCCAATAGAAAACTTCCACCCACTTGATTCAATGTAATAAATGTAGGACTGAAAAAAAGCAGGGGAGAGAAGGGAAGTGCATATAAATGAACAGAGAAAAGTCATGAGCATTAGCTGGAGGTGCTTCCAATCATGCATAATTGTACAAGAATCTCAATTCAATAATCAGCCAGATGAAATTAACACATTTTATATTTAGAAAATGTGCACTGTTGTTTATGTTGGCCTTTACTTATTACCAATGATGACTTCATTAGAGATAGAAACAACCGTCCTTGCCCACTTCTTTGTATAGAAGGGCTGCAGCGGGGGGAGGGATCCTAACAATAGGTAGGGGACAAAATCTATACAAACGCATCCAGATTAACCACCCAGAGAGCTTCAACTGTGGGGAAGTGGAGCAACTAAGTAAATAAATAAATACATAATGATGTAGTTCTGTTCTCATTTTTCAAAACACAGTAAAGTGGTGCTAAATGAAGCTTCAGAGTTAGGTTGGGGGTTGTTATTATTGAGCTGCATTTGTGGGAAACTAGCAGAAGTGTGGTGGCTGTGTTATGAAACTATGTTCTTTTTAAAATTGACATGGATGACTCTCTAACCATCTTAGAGATGGTTAAACCACCTGTAAGCTGTCTTGAGAATCTTTTGAATACTTGATGGTATAGAAAAGCCATAAATAAATGAATGAATGAATGAATAACCAACAAATAATGCTTTGAACTGGTGAAGCCTCTCCAAGTAAACCCACACTGGTTTACAAGGGTTTCCTATAATGTCCCATTTCTACCGGGGTCCACACATTTTCTGCCATAACCGCCACATCAGGAACCAGACATGTGCATGAATGCACAGATGTGCAGGCACAGAAAAACCACACACTTGCCACTCACATGCAGGCTGCCTTATATACATGCTAAGATTCAAAAGACTTCAAAACACCCCCTATTTATTTATTTATTAAAACATTTTTATGCCGCCCCATTCGCCGAAGCCTCGGGGCAGCTTACAACATAGATAAAACAATAAGTTAAAATATCCATATAAAATAATCTTAAATTAAAACACACATTATAAAATAAGCCGCCCTGGCCAGATAAAATTCAATTGTATTTAGCATTTAAAATGTTGCTTAAATAAAAAGGTCTTAGCCTGGCGCCGAAAAACAAATAACGACGGCACCAGGCGGACCTCTCTGGGGAGCGCATTCCATAACTTAGGCGCCACCGCTGAGAAAGCCCTTCTCCGAGCAGCCACCCTCCTAATTTCTCTCACGGAGGGCTCCCGGAGAAGGGCCTATCCCGCCGATCTCAGGGGGCGACTGGGCAAATATGGATGTAAGCACTCCTTCAGGTAACCAGGACCCAAGCCGTTTAGGGCTTTATAGGTCATTACCAACACCTTGAATTGGGCCCGGACTTCAATGGGGAGCCAGTGAAGCTGACGGAGAACTGGAGTCATGTGAACATAACGCCCAGTCCCCGTCAGCAGCCTGGCAGCTCTATTCTGAACCAATTGAAGTATCCGGACCGTCTTCAAGGGTAGCCCCACGTAGAGCGCGTTACAGAAGTCAATATTCCGTGGAGTTTACTCTTTCACAGATGTACCTAGGATTGCAGCCTCAGTGTCAGGATCTGAAGCCTTGACACAGCTCCCCCTGCTGATGAGAAGCACAGTTCACCATGCAAATGATTGTAGGACCAGGAGCAGACCTGTAGGTGCTGCAGGGAATGGAGCTTGCCCAGTGCTCAGCTTTGCTTCAGCCCCACAATTCTTTGTGGGGTTGCATTGTGTTCCTGATCATGCTTCTAGTCTTGCCCTGTTCTCAATCATGCTTTTGATTCCTGCTCCTGCACTTGCCTTTAATCCAACTCTGCCTTGCCATGTACCTGTTTCTTGTCCTCGCTGACATAACTTGTCTCTAGACTGTGCCTTTGTCTCTGACCCTGCTTTGCCTTGTTGGTATCTGACATCAACCTATGTCTGGCTTTTGACTTTTCTCTGGTCCTCTTAAACCCTACTAAGACATCTGTTCCTCTCCAGCACCTGTAGTCCCAGTGTTCTAGCCAAGGCACCTGTTGCCTATATCCCAGCGCTGACACTTATGATCAAATTAAAAACAATACTTTAAAACATATGTTTGCTTTCTTTTACCAAAAAAAACCCCTCTTGTGGTGGTCTCTGATCCTGACTATATAGGGATCAGAGGAAGAGCATTTAATCCCTCCTTTGCAAAGTCATTTTCCCACCAAAAATC